>NC_069503.1:851021024-851276024 GCF_027579735.1 Bombina bombina
ACTTTGTAGTTATTTTAGGATGTATATTTATTTTACAGGCAACTTTGTATTTATTTTAACTAGGTACAATAGCTATTAAATAGTTAATAACTATTTAATAACTACCTAGCTAAAATAAATACAATTTTACCTGTAAAATAAATCCTAACCTAAGTTACAATTACACCTAACACTATACTATCATTAAATTAATTAAATAAATTAATCCTATTTAAAACTAAATACTTACCTGTAAAATAAACCATAATATAGATACAATATAACTAATAGTTACATTGTAGATATTTTAGGATTTATATTTATTTTACAGGCAACTTTGTATTTATTTTAACTAGGTACAATAGCTATTAAATAGTTATTTACTATTTAATAGCTACCTAGTTAAAATAATTACAAAATTACATGTAAAATAAAGCCTAACCTAAGTTACAATTAAACCTAATGCTACATTATCATTAAATAAATTAAATACATTAAATACAAATACCTACAAATAAATACACTAACTAAAGTACAAAAAATAAAAAAAAAACTAAGTTACAAAAAATAAATTTTTTTTTTACAAACATTATAAAATTATTACAACAATTTTAAGCTACTTACACCTAATCTAAGCCCCCTAATAAAATAACAAAGCCCCCCAAAATAAAAAATTCCCTACCCTATTCTACATTAAAAAGTTACCAGCTCTTTTACCTTACCAGCCCTTAAAAGGGCCTTTTGCGGGGCATGCCCCAAATAATTCTGCTCTTTTGCCTGTAAAATAAAAATACAACCCCCCCAACATTAAAACCCACATACCCCTAATCTAACCCAAACCCCCCTTAAAAAAACCTAACACTACCCTCCTAAAGATCTACCTACCTTGAGTCGTCTTCACTCAGCCGAGCCGAATTCTTCATACAATCCGGGCGATGCCTTAATCCAAGCGGGGGCTGAAGAGGTCCATCATCCGGCTGAAGTCTTCATCCAAGCGGGGGCTGAAGAGGTCTTCCATCCGGCTGAAGTCTTCTATCAAGCGGCATCTTCAATCTTCTTTCTTCCGGCTGTCAGCCGTATTTAGTCAGTCCAGGATTTAACCCAACTGCTAGCGTGAATATTAAAACACACGCTGGCACACTGAGAAATATCCAGGACGTGACCCACTCAGGAAACAAAATAAGCAGGATATAAGACCTTCCCAAAAGAATTAGTAACACAGTATATCTTCTTGAGGACTGAATTGATTTACAGGAGATAGCGTTCCTTTCTCAGGGAAATAGAAACAAACAAAGATTATGTCCCTTTAAGCAGGTTATCAGCGAACAAATGATAATGTTTCTTTCTTGCAGGTTTGCAACAAACAAAGAATGTCCCTTTAAGCAGGTTGTTAGCAAACAAATGATAATGTCCTTTTTAGCAGGATTAAAGCAAACAAAGATAAAGTCCCTTTAAGCAGGTTGTCAGTAAATAAATGATAATGTCCTTTTTTTAGCAGGATTAAAGCAAACAAAGATAATGTCCCTTTAAGCAGGTGTCAGCAAACAAATGTTAATGTCCTTTTAAGCAGGTTTGTCAGCAAACAAATGATAATGTCCTTTTTAGCAGGATTAAAGCAAACAAAGATAATGTCCCTTTAAGCAGGTTGTCAGTAAATAAATGATAATGTCCTTTTTTAGCAGGATTAAAGCAAACAAAGATAATGTCCCTTTAAGCAGGTGTCAGCAAACAAATGTTAATGTCCTTGTAAGCAGGTTTGTCAGCAAACAAATGATAATGTCCTTTTAAGCAGGTTTGACAGCAAACAAATGGTAATGTCCTTTTAAGCAGGTTTGACAGCAAACAAATGGTAATGTCCTTTTAAGCAGGTTTGACAGCAAACAAATGATAATGTCCTTTTAAGCAGGTTTGTCAGCAAACAAAGACTTGTAGGCAAGAGGTTAAACTTTAAAACAAATAGCACAGGACTACAGACAGGCTAGGGACAAGTATATCCAAAACGGCATTTGAGGTACAGGCAAAACTAAGTCAGGAAGGATAGGGTCAGGATCCAAAAGATTAGTACTCACATAGACAAGGTCCCCGAGTAAATCTCCCGCCGAGATTTAAAGGCTGAGAGGGGGCCGTTACGTCAGAGGGGGTGTCTTGAGAATGCGTCACGTTGCCTAGCAACGTGACGTAAGAACCCAGAAGAGATCCGGGATCCGCGGCGAGACGGCGATGAACGGAGGAATCATGACAGCACCCCCCCCCAAGGACCCCTCCGGGGGACAGGACCAAGCCTAGTAGGGTGAAACTTGTGAAAGGCCTTAATTAAGGCAGGGGCACGCACCTGCCGGGCAGGTTCCCAGGATCGTTCCGTAACGGGATAACCTTTCCAATGAATGAGATAATACAGTCTCTTGCCACAAAGTTTGGAATCCAGGATGTGACTGACCTCAAATTCAGGTCGTCCATGAATCAAAAGAGGTGGAGGTTTGAGCATAGGTTTAGAATACCTATTATATAACACAGGTTTCAGAAGAGATACGTGGAATACAGGATGGGCTTTGAGGGTCTTGGGCAGAGCAATTCGGTAAGCAGTAGGACATACTTGACCCAGTATCCGGAAAGGACCCACATATCGTGGTCCCAATTTGGTGGAAGGCTGCTTGAGGCGAAGATGACGTGAAGAAACCCAAACCTTATCACCAGGCCGATATTTGGGAGCCCTCCTTCGCCGAAGATCAGAATAGAACTTATAACGTTCAGAAGCCTTGGAAAGAAGAAGGCGTATATTCTTACAATGACGAGTTAACCTCCTGGCAGATAGATCAGAAGCAGGATTTTATGTGGAAGAAGTGTGTAGAGGAAACGTTCTGGGTTGAAATCCATAGGCCGCATGAAAAGGAGAGGTCTGAAGAGAGGAGTTGTAACGTGTGTTATGAGCCAATTCTGCTAGTGGAAGATAACCAGTCCAATTAGAATGATGATGATCCACATAATGCCTCAAATAAGTTTCAAGGCACTGGTTAACCCTTTCGGTTTGGCCATTAGACTCCAGATGATGTGAAGTAGACAAAGAGATCGTTGTTCCAAAGTGTTTGCAGAGTGATCTCCAAAACCGGGAAACAAATTGTACTCCTCTATCCAAAACGATATTCAGAGGGAAGCCATGTAATCTCACGATGTGTAAGAGAAAAAGTTCGGAAAGTCTTTTGGCAGATGGTAAACCAGGTAAAGGAATGAAGTGAGCTGTCTTAGTGAACCTGTCAACAACCACCCAAATAGTGTTGTTTCCAGCTGAAAGAGGAAGATCGGTAATAAAATCCATGGATAAATGGGTCCAAGGCTGATGAGGAATGGGTAACGGTTGGAGCAAACCGGAAGGAAGTTGACGAGGAGTCTTATTGCTGGCACACTGTGTACATACTGAGACATAATCTGTAACATCTTGAGACAGAGTAGGCCACCAGACATGTTGCTTGAGCCTTCGAGCGGTGTTACTGATGCCAGGATGTCCAGAGAGAGGACTGTCGTGAGCCCAATATAGAATCTTGGAACGAAGACGTTTAGGAACAAAGAGTAGGCCATCAGGAGGTTCGCAAGACAAAGGAAGATCCTTCTGAGCAGATTGTAAGTCATGTAACCACGAGGTTGATAACTGGGCTAAGACTTTATGAGGTTGAAGTATGGTACCAGATTCAGGAGTTGAAGTATCTTGAAATTGTCTGGAAAGGGCGTCAGCCTTGATGTTCTTAGAACCGGGAATATAAGACAGATTGTAATGAAAACGTGAGAAGAACAAAGACCAACGTGCTTGTCTGGAGTTCAGTCGTTTGGCCGTTTGAAGATAGAGAAGGTTTTTATGATCTGTGAGTATAGTAAATGGTAAAGAAGTACCTTCCAACCAATGCCTCCATTCATCCAGGGCCATTTTAATAGCAAGCAACTCTTTATTGCCTACATCATAATTTAATTCAGAAGGAGAAAATTTCTTGGAGAAGAATCCCACAGGGTGAATCTTTCCTGTGCCAGGTATACGTTGGGAAAGAACAGCCCCAGCAGCAACTGAAGAAGCATCCACTTCAAGAATAAATTGAAAATCCGGATTTGGGTGACGCAGGATAGGTGCAGAAGAGAAAGCTTCTTTGAGAGAATCAAAAGCTTCAACAGCCTCAGGAGGCCACTCTTTACAGTTTTGCACTTTCCTGGTGAGAGACAAAAGAGGTGACGTAATAGTAGCAAAACCTTTGATGAATTTCCTGTAATAACTGGCAAAACCCAGAAAACGTTGCAGAGCTTTAAGAGAATCAGGTCTAGGCCACTCCAAAATAGCAGAGAGTTTAGTTGGATCCATTTCAAATCCTGATTCAGAGATTACATATCCCAAAAAGGGAATGGACCTTTGATGAAAAGAACATTTTTCCAGTTTAGCAAATAGATGGTTAACTCTTAAACGTTGAAGTACTTTCCTGACGTGATGTATATGATCTTGGTAGTTTTGAGAAAAAATTAATATATCGTCAAGGTAAATGATGACAAAAATGTTCAAAAAATCCCGAAAAATCTCATTCATGAAGTGTTGAAAAACAGCAGGGGCATTACACAACCCAAAAGGCATGACCAGATACTCATAATGCCCAAATCGTGTGTTAAAGGCTGTCTTCCATTCATCACCCTTGCGCATATGGATGAGGTTGTATGCTCCACGAAGATTGAGTTTGGTAAAAATGGTGGAACCTTGAAGATATGTGAATAATTCAGGTATTAGGGGTAAAGGATAACTGTTATTGATGGTAATTTGATTTAACCCTCTGTAATCGATACAAGGTCACAGTCCGCCATCCTTTTTTCCCACAAAGAAGAATCCAGCCCCTACAGGAGAAGAGGAGGGTCGAATGAATCCTCTGGCCAAATTATCTTTGATATATTCTTCCAAGGCTACATTTTCAGGCCTAGAAAGTGGGTAAGTTTTGCCTCGAGGATAAGGAGCCCCAGGAAGAAGATCAATAGGGCAATCAAATGAACGGTGAGGAGGAAGACGTTCTGCTTCTTTTTTAGAAAAGACATTGACAAAATCTTGATAAGGCATAGGTAGAGGACCAGAAGTGTCGGTAGTAAGAGCAATAGTGAGTGGTATTTTAGTAAGTGCTTGAAGACAGTTAGTATGGCAAGATAATCCCCAGGAGGTGAGTTCACCATGGGTCCAAGAAAAGGTAGGATTATGTAACTGAAGCCAAGGAAGACCCAGGATTATGGGAAATTAAGGAGTAGTAATCACATCAAAACATATCCTCTCACAATGAAGTACTCCGACAGAAAAAAGTATGGGTATAGTAGTAAACTGGATGAGTCCGGAACCCAAAGGATCTCCACTAACAGTAGAGACGGAAACTGAAAACTTCTTTCTTAGTAAGGGAATAGTGTGAGTAGACACAAAAGTGGAGTCAATGAACACTCCTCCAGCTCCAGAATCAATAAGAGCCTGGGTATGAATCTTGTTATCACCCAATTGAAGGGTTACAGGAACAAAGAGTTTATTATAGAGGGAATGAATTTTTTTTTGGCTTAACTTAGTTCCCTGGACAGAAGTTAAGCCCTGGCTTTTACTGGCCTGGTAGGACAATCCCTTAATAAATGCCCTTTAAGGCCACAGTATAGACACAGGCCAAGAGACCGTCTTCTCAAACGCTCAGTTTCTGTTAATTTTATGGTTCCTACTTCCATAGGTTCAGCCTGATCAGGAGAAGGAGAGGCAGTCGTTACTGGGTTAGAAAAACGAGGAGCCAGACGAAAAGGAGTTCGAGTTGAGGACCTCTGATTTCTTTCTCTTTCTTGTTGGCGTTCACGATATCTAGAATCAAGACTGATGCAAAGATTTATTAAGGCTTCTAGGGATTCTGGAAGTTCCCGATACACCAATTCATCTTTGAGACGTTCTGAAAGTCCTTTGCGAAAAGCTGCTCTAAGAGCTCCCTGATTCCAAGTAGTTTCAGATGCAAGAGTGCGGAACTCAATGGCATATTGAGACACTGGTTGACCACCCTGACGTAGGTCTAAAAGAGAAGCTTCGGCAGCGGAAGTCCTTCCAGGTTTGTCAAACACGTTAGAAAAAACAGAAAGAAAATCTTGAAGTATAAGATCATTTTTTTCTAACAGAGGTGATACCCAGGCCAAAGCTCTTCCTTTCATTAAGGAAATAAGGAATGTAATCCGAGATGAGGGAGTAGCAAAAAGGGTAGGACTGTTACGAAAGTGAAGTCGACATTGATTCAGAAAGCCCCTACAGTCTTCAGGATTCCCGTCATATTTGTCTGGAAGAGGAATCCTAGGACTCAAATGTCCTTGTGATTGGTTGTTGGGAATAGGACAACAAGAATTAGTAACACAGTATATCTTCTTGAGGACTGAATTGATTTACAGGAGATAGCGTTCCTTTCTCAGGGAAATAGAAACAAACAAAGAGTATGTCCCTTTAAGCAGGTTATCAGCGAACAAATGATAATGTTTCTTTCTTGCAGGTTTGCAACAAACAAAGAATGTCCCTTTAAGCAGGTTGTTAGCAAACAAATGATAATGTCCTTTTTAGCAGGATTAAAGCAAACAAAGATAAAGTCCCTTTAAGCAGGTTGTCAGTAAATAAATGATAATGTCCTTTTTTTAGCAGGATTAAAGCAAACAAAGATAATGTCCCTTTAAGCAGGTGTCAGCAAACAAATGTTAATGTCCTTTTAAGCAGGTTTGTCAGCAAACAAATGATAATGTCCTTTTTAGCAGGATTAAAGCAAACAAAGATAATGTCCCTTTAAGCAGGTTGTCAGTAAATAAATGATAATGTCCTTTTTTAGCAGGATTAAAGCAAACAAAGATAATGTCCCTTTAAGCAGGTGTCAGCAAACAAATGTTAATGTCCTTGTAAGCAGGTTTGTCAGCAAATAAATGATAATGTCCTTTTAAGCAGGTTTGACAGCAAACAAATGGTAATGTCCTTTTAAGCAGGTTTGACAGCAAACAAATGGTAATGTCCTTTTAAGCAGGTTTGACAGCAAACAAATGATAATGTCCTTTTAAGCAGGTTTGTCAGCAAACAAAGACTTGTAGGCAAGAGGTTAAACTTTAAAACAAATAGCACAGGACCACAGACAGGCTAGGGACAAGTATATCCAAAACGGCATTTGCGGTACAGGAAAAACTAAGTCAGGAAGGATAGGGTCAGGATCCAAAAGATTAGTACTCACATAGACAAGGTCCGGCAAAAGAGAACAAACGGGCCCCGAGTAAATCTCCCGCCGAGATTTAAAGGCTGAGAGAGGGCCGTTACGTCAGAGGGGGTGTCTTGAGAATGCGTCACGTTGCCTAGCAACGTGACGTAAGAACCCAGAAGAGATCCGGGAGCCGCAACGAGACGGCGATGAACGGAGGAATCATGACACCGGCTCCATCTTCATCTCGCCGACGCGGAACATCCTTCCTCCACGACAAACTCCTGACGAATGAAGGTTCCTTTAAATGACGTCATCCAAGATGGCGTCCCTCGAATTCCGATTGGCGTATAGGATTCTATCAGCCAATCGGAATTAAGGTAGGAATAATCTGATTGGCTGATGGGATCAGCCAATCAGATTCAAGTTCAATCCGATTGGCTGATCCAATCAGCCAATCAGATTGAGCTCGCATTCTATTGGCTGATCGGAACAGCCAATAGAATGCAAGCTCAATCTGATTGGCTGATTGGATCAGCCAATCGGATTGAACTTGAATCTGATTGGCTGATTCAATCAGCCAATCAGATTTTTCCTACCTTAATTCCGATTGGCTGATAGAATCCTATCAGCCAATCGGAATTCGAGAGACGCCATCTTGGATGACGTCATTTAAAGGAACCTTCATTCATCGGGAGTTCGTCGTGGAGGAAGGATGTTCCGCGTCGGCGGTATGAAGATGGAGCCGGAAGAAAGAAGATTGAAGATGCCGCTTGATAGAAGACTTCAGCCGGATGGAAGACCTCTTCAGCCCCCGCTTGGATGAAGACTTCAGCCGGATGATGGACCTCTTCAGCACCTGCTTGGATCAAGACATCGCCCGGATTGGATGAAGAATTTGGCTTGGCTGAGTGAAGACGACTCAAGGTAGGAAGATCTTCAGGGGGGTAGTGTTAGGTTTTTTAAGGGGGGTTTGGGTTAGATTAGGGGTATGTGGGTGGTGGGTTTTAATGTTGAGGGGGTTGTATTTATATTTTACAGGCAAAAGAGCAGAATTCTTTGGGGCATGCCCCGCAAAAGGCCCTTTTAAGGGCTGGTAAGGTAAAAGAGCTGGTAACTTTTTAATGTAGAATAGGGTAGGGATTTTTTTTATTTTGGGGGGCTTTGTTATTTTATTAGAGGGCTTAGATTAGGTGTAAGTAGCTTAAAATTGTAATATTTTTATAATGTTTGTAAATTATTTTTTTTATTTTTTGTAACAGTTCTTTTTTATTTTTTGTACTTTAGTTAGTGTATTTATTTGTATTTATTTGTAGGTATTTGTATTTAATTTATTTAATGATAGTGTAGCGTTAGCTTTAATTGTAACTTAGGTTAGGATTTATTTTACAGGTAATTTTGTAATTATTTTAACTAGGTATCTATTAAATAGTAAATAACTATTTAATAGCTATTGTACCTAGTTAAAATAAATACAAAGTTGCCTGTAAAATAAATATAAATCCTAAAATAGCTACAATGTAACTATTAGTTATATTATAGCTATATTAGGGTTTATTTTACAGGTAAGTATTTAGTTTTAAATAATTTATTTAATTATAGTAAATTTATTTAATTTTATTTAAATTATATTTAAGTTAGGGGGGGTGTTAGGGTTAGGGTTAGACTTAGGTTTAGGGGTTAATAACTTTATTATAGTAGCGGCGACATTGGGGGCGGGAGATTACGGGTTAATAATTGTAGGTAGGTGGCGGCGATGTTAGGGAGGGCAGATTAGGGGTTAATAAAATGTATTGTAGTGTTTGCGAGGCGGGAGTGCGGTGGTTTAGGGGTTAATACATTTATTATAGTGGCGGCCATGTCCGGTCGGCAGATTAGGGGTTAATACTTGTAGTTAGGTTGCGGCGACGTTGGGGGGCAGACTAGGGGTTAATAACTATAATGTAGGGGTCGACGATGTTAGGGACAGCAGATTAAGGGTTAATAGCTATAATGTAGGTGGCGGAGGTGTCCGGTCGGCAGATTAGGGGTTAAATAATTTTATGATAGTGTTTGCAATGTGGGGGGGCCTCGGTTTAGTGGTTCATAGGTAGTTTATGGGTGTTAGTGTACTTTAGCACTGTAGTCAAGAGCTTTATATTCTGGTGTTAGCCCATAAAGCTCTTAACTACTGACTTTATTCGGTAGATTCAGATGGCCGTGTATTACACTAGTATTTACACCTAATATACAGTACATAATACTAGTCTAATACACAGCATATCCCACCTAAAACATACCGAAATTCCGAATTTCGGAACCGAATCGAACCGAATTCAGCCGAATTTATCCGAATCCAAATAAATCCGAAACTAATTCATTCGAATCCGAATAAATCCGAAACAAATTCATTCAAATTTTGCCGAATTCGAATCGATCCGAACCGAAATTCGAAAAATCCGAATCAATCCGAACCAAATTTTTTCGCCATGCACATATCTACTCTTTAGTGTATTCAGTTTTACACGTCCCTTCAAAATGGCCCATTCGGTTACATTTTCTGCATCTTTTGTCTTTAGCAGGGCATACGACACTCTGATCATGGGTACAGTTACACCGCGTTCAGTGAGCATGCTGCGCCCATCCTCTTCTGGGCCTATCTGTTGCCCTTGGTCTACCGCTCACAATGTGCCTTTCACTAGCAGCTCACCTGAACTGCTGCACTTCATCCACAATACTCTCAGACCTCAGATCAGCACTTTGCTTTTTCACCAGTTCACTCTGGCGGGCCATCCTAATAGCCCCATCCAATGTTAAATCAGCCTCCAACTTCAGCATCTGCAATTCCTTTGACTATTCTGTCTCTGATTTGCACATCTTTAGCAACACCAAACTCAGAATTCAGCTCGTTCATACAGGCTGCACACAAATGACTCCTCAGATTCTCCCACACGCTGAGCACGTTTGTGAAAACAAGCCCTCTCATGAATCACATTTCTTTTGGGCACAAATTGAGCACTGAGTTTGTTCATAACTATTTCAAAGTCAAATTCTTGGAAAGTGAAGGCATTGAACATTGGCTCCACATCTTTCCCCATAGAGTATAAAAGAGAATCAACTTGTACTTCACCGCTCTCCTTGTCCAGCTTGGACGCAATCCTGAAGCGTTGAAACAGCTGACGCCATGTGGGCCAAGCTGCAGGCTGAGAGAAATCAAAAGGCTCAGGTGGGGTAAAGTTCAACATCGTCATTAATCAGGAAACAGAAGCGCAGGCAAGTACTTCTGACACCATGTCATGAGATGCAGTACGCAGCATAGAAGGAACAATGCTATTTTATTGCAGAGCATAGAAGTAAACACCTTGCACAACACATCTAGCTTGGTAACTGCAACATAGACAATAACGGCCCTAAACCACGCCCCCATCCGGTGAAGTCACTTCCCATTCTCATCACACTCTGCATTTAATTTGGTCTACCTAAAAGCAGTTATAACATAGTTAAAAGTGTAAAAAATGGGTCAGTTGAAGTATTGTGTGTGGCTGTGCATAGAAGCAACACTCATAGGATACTGTGTATATGGCAGTCTTATGACTCCTTTAGAAAGATTGCGGTTGTTATTAATTCAGAGCTACCACAGTGTATGAGTAACTCAAGTTTTGAGTGGATCAGGTATGTTGGCTGACCAACAGTGACTTAAGTTAACCAAGCTGTGTATTTGACAGTATCAATTGTAAACGGCATATGATCTACACCTAGATGAAGACGTTTCACCTGGCTAGCTTTTTATAAGTATATATTTAGTGTGTATTTTTACTATGTAATTTCTTTATCTAAAATTGGACGTTTGGACTTTATTAACACAAATTTGAGTTCCATCCGTCTTGCAAGTTGTGTCTGAAGTCTGATCTGGGATTTTATATGCTGTTTATATCTAGTTTTTGGTTCAGGCTTATACAAGTGAGTGCATTTACATTGTAAACTAGACTTCACTGCTTCAAAAACATATTACAATATATGCAAAGTTTCTGTTTTCCCTGACTGACATCTTGAGTGGGGCACATTAAGGAGGAAAAGAGAACAAGGGAGTCTGCATTAATGCAACAGACACTGAAGTGTATAAATCTGTCTCTATATATGTAGAAATGTGGGTTTTGTCAAGAGTGGATATTACACATATTTTCTACCACTCTGGATAATATTTGAACTGGTTGATTATATATTCTGCTAGACTTATAATACTATAATTTTACTTTCACATTATTTAGCTGGTTATCTTTTATATTAATATCTTTATTATATATGTAAATCCTTTATTCTTTCTATTGTATCTTCAGCCAATACTGAAGAGCTCATGCCTTCTTGGTTGTACGTCTTGTTTCAGTTTTAGTGGGTATAAAGATATTTTTACATAATTAGCAGCTCTGTAATGGATATGTTAATACTTTTTCTCATTAGCGCTCTTAACTCAGTGAAGTACAGTCCCTTTTACTTTGTTTCATATAGACAGAGAGATAGATGATAGATATATATAGATAGATATACAGTAGATACAGGGCTTCCGGTTTCCACTAGTGCTGGGCGAGTATGAAATTGGAGCAGGCGAGTAAAATAATTAAACTTTTTCCTACCTTTGACTTTAAATGGACTAGTAACTAACTTACTACTAGCATTTAAATCCTGACTAGTAAACTATAGTGATATTTTTACACACATACACATATCTATCTATCGATCTATCTATCTATCTATCTATCTATCTATCTATCTATCTATCGATCTAACGATCTATCTATCTACATATATGTATATATATATATATATATATATATATATATATATGTAGATATATATATATATATATTTATATATATATATATATATTATTTTTTATTTTATTTTTTTATCTTAAATAAAATAGGTCAGTCCTTAAGCAATTTTGACACACCTAAAGTTCTTCTTTGGTATCTGTGAATGTGCAGCCATATAGAGCATACATTGCCAGAATGTTACTTTGATTTTTTTTTCTTCTTTTGCCTTCCCAGTGGGCAGTTTTATACAACTGTTTTGTTTGAGTTTTTTGGTTTGCAGCCAAGGTTCTAATGTGAGATCTGATTTTGGTTGCCAGGTAATACATTAAGCCTGACTGAGGGGTAAAACTTAATGACCTTCATTAAACTCTTTAAATGAACCCACCTCCTGCTTCTGCAGGTAGAGTGAAGCATTAAGAAAGAATTCAGTGGAAAAGACTCACAGCATTCTTCTTTTTCTTTGCCAGAAGGAGGGAGAAATGAATGGCAGCTTTAAAAGTAAATGCTTAGGAATACATACAGTAAAGATTTTACTCTCAAATTGCAGAGATTTGTAGCAATAAATAACAATTTGATGAATACCATTAGTTTTGGGGAATTATATCCCCTCATTAAACTGCATAAACAATTATATTTATTGAAGGTAATGTACTGTGTAGTACATTATAACGGCACTCATTAACATATGTAATCATCATTTAAATGGGCTTTGCTACATTTTAAACTGTTAATGACATGGTTACCAAATGTGCTGTTAGATTGTCCAGTTCAAAAATAATAAGAGTGATTGAAAAAAATAAAAAGACATATGTATGTTTCCACATGTAAGTGATTGTACATGGCAGTCATGGTAGATGTATGAATTTCCTTTTTTTTGGCAGAAATATATTACACTGACTTAAAACTGTGAAACAAATACTGTCCATCTTTTGTCTGCATTGTTAGTATACTATTTATTTGGTGACCGTTAAATATCCAGTATGAAATATAACAATATTAGTTTTTAGACTCCGGAATTATGGACTTGTTACAAGTTTATTAATAATATAAACTGAGTACTAAGCAGAATATCAAAACAATCCATGTTCATAGTTAATATCCTACTGTCTTAGTGGTAATTCACACATATCCTCAGTACAGCACCTGGATTTTTCAGCAACCTGTACCTATCAAATTCCTTATCTCATTCTTGAACAGATGGCTAATGTAGAATGTGCACATAAAATCTGGATACTGGATTAAGGTTTATAGAATGGAATCACCTGTGACCAATTTGCTGCCTGATTAGAACACCATATTTTGCACAATAATTGAAGACAGAGTTTGAAACAGCCTGTTCCTCAAAATCAAACAATCTCTAGCAATTTAATTTATTTTAGTCATTTGGTTTGTGTTTCATTAATATAAAGAATTACTGTACTTTAATGTTACAGTAAAAAAAGGATTATCACAAAAATAATCTTTAGTTGATGGATTTTTATTGTCACAACATACTTTTTAAAATTTGTTTCCTAAATCAGAAAATACTTCCTTAATAAAGAATGTACCTATCTTACTACCTAATGGCTAGATTACGAGTTTTGCGTCACGGTGAAAAAGAAGCGTTATGGCTCTTTTTCTCTACCGCTGGTATTACAGGTGTTGTAGGTATAGCTGTACCGTACACTTTTTTGGCCATTACGCAACGTAACTACCGCACTTTTCAAAAAGTCCTTTTTTAATGGGACTTCCATTGCGCCGGTATTACGAGTTTGCCTGTCCGGCCAAAAAGTGAGCGGTACAGCCTATAACTACAAACCTGTACCGTCACCTGAAAATCAGTAGTTATGGGTTTTATGTTACAAAGCTGTAGCATAAAACTCATAACTAAAGTGTTACAAAGTACACTAACATCCATAAACTACCTATTAACCCCCTAAACCGAGGCCCTCCCGCATTTCAAAAACTAAAATAAAATTATTAACCCCTAATCTGCCGCTCCGGACATCGCTGCCACTATAATAAACATATTAACCCCTAAACCGCTGCACTTCCACATCATAAACTCTAGTTAAATATTATTAACCCCTAATCTGCTGCCCCCAATGTCATCGCCACCTACATACACTTATTAACCCCTAATCTGCTGTCCCTAAAATTGCTGCAACCTACATTACTGTTATTAACCCCTAATCTGCTGCCCCAAAATCGCCGCCAGCTAACTACACTTATTAACCCCTAATCTGCTGCCCCAAATGTTGCCGCCACTATACTAAAGTTATTAACCCCTAAACCTAACCCTAACTCTAACCCTAACATAACCCTAATCCTAACACCCACTAAATTAAACCCAAATTACATAAAATAATACATTATAATTAAAATAAAAAATCCTAACAGTACTTAGAAAAAGACTCCTAAAATTAAATTAAAATAAATTAATCTAAAATTACCAAAAATAAAGAAGTTTAACATACAGAAAATAATAAACAAAATTATCCAAAATAAAAAAATAAAACTAATCCCTATGAAAATAAAAAATCCCCCCAAAATAAAAACACCCCCTAATCTAATGCTAAACTACCAATAGCCCTTAAAATGGCTTTGTGTAGGGCATTGTCCTTAGTTAAACAGCTCTTTTGCATTTAAAAAATATTCTAAGCCCCCCCAACAGTAAAACCCACCACCCACCTAAATAAATAAACCTAACACTAAAAAAAACTAAACTACCCTTTGCCCCTAAAGGGTCATTTGTATGGGCATTGCTCTTAAAAGGGCATTCAGCTCTTTTACTGTCCTTAAAAGGGCATTCAGCTCTTTTAAAAGTGCCCAATAAATCCCTAATCTAAATAAAAAATCCCCCCAAAAATAAAAAAAAGCCTAATTCTAACCCCCAAATAGGCACTCACCATTCCTGAAGTCCAGCAGAGAAGGTCCTGTTCCAGGCAGTGAAGTCTTCTTCCAAGTGGCCGACATCTTCTTCCAAGCAGGGACCACTTCCTTCTTCATCCAGGACCAAGCTGTCACAGAGCAGAGATGAGCGCGGAGCAGGACCCGCGACCCCGGAGCCATGTAGCGTGGAGAATCCTCTTCGTATGATCATCGCCATACACTGAATAGTGAATTCAAGGTACGCGTTTAAATATGGCGTCCTTTGCATTCCTATTGGCTGATTTGATTCTTCAAATTCAAATCAGCCAATAGGATGAGAGCTATTGCCCTTGTAACTTGTAACTTGTAATCTGGCCCTTAATGTTTAATGTCTCTTTAAGAAGTAAAAATAATATTAAGCTTCTAAAATAAAAAGGTACTTCTTAAAAAAAAAAAAAAAAAAACCCCATATTAATAATATATATATATATATATATATATATATATATATATATATACATACTCTAATGGTCAGTGATGATCAACTTTTCACATCAATCTATTAATCAGCTTTTAATTGATTATGTGCTTAGTATTATTTTGTTTTTCAAACTAGAAGAATATAGGGACATGCTGAGTTTTATGTTTAAGAGTGTAGAATAAATGAATAACTGTAAATGCATTGATGTCTTGCATTGATTTCTATAGCTATAACAATAGAGTTATTTGGTTTTCATTTCCTTTTTATGAGATAATGGGATCGGTATTCTTCCCCCTGTTGTGAGTTTCTGGTATAACTATGACAAATTAGAGTATTTGTGGGAGGCTGCAGCTAACAAGAAAGCAGTGTTGAATTGTTATTTATATTTTAATAGCACTATCATTTGGTTTGATATATTTTCAGATTTGTTATTATTATTAGTTATTTGTAGAGTGCCAACAGATAACATCGAGCTATGAACAGAGGTATAATAGGAAAGGTAACATTTATAGGGAACAAGAGGGTAGAGAGCCCTGCAAAGAGATGCACGGTTGTGAATGGTCTCTCATGAAGGCAATCTACAGCTGGGCTGTAGATTTCTGGTTTGCTGTCATAATCCTGTTAAAAGGATTGCTGTGTCAAAACAGTATTTTGAAGCAAAAAACTGGGAATTTGCATATCTAATTTGCATATCTTACCCACAATTCTCTTGTGCATTGGTAACATTGTATATTAAGAATTTCTGGGGAAAAGCAAGCGGGGATACTTGCCTAGATGTGCTAATTTCCTATGCAAATATTTACATTGATTTATATATATATATATATATATATACACACAAAACATAAAAAGTCTGGCACTCTCTTGCAAGCACACAGCTAAATTAAAAACAAATGATAGGGTTTGTTACAGTATTTGGTCAAATAATGATAACTCAGGACCCTGTTAAGGTCTCTAACCTACATCCACACAAATCATGCCTTTAACCAAACACACTGAGATACAAAGGAGGGTGGTACAGGCCTTTTTCAATTTCCCTAGACACATACAGAGTATGTTTTAATCTAGCTGTTTGCTTGCAAAAGTGTGCTTTACTTTTTACCTGGATAAACATTTTAGAAGGGGCAATAGCCCCCATTGCCCCTTCTCATGACTCCCATGGAGAGAAGGAGGTCATGAGTAGAGTGAAGGGGATGGAAGGGAGAGTATCTGGAGTCAAGGTCTGAGATATAGGGGGAGCAGTGCTAATGAGGTGAATTTTGGAGATATTTTTAAGGTGGAAACAGCAGGAATTGGCAAAAACACTAGATGTGATAAGTTAAAAAGATATCTGAGTAAAGTGTGACCCCAAGACATCAGGCATGTGGATTTGGGGTAATTAATCCATTATCAACAGGAGTGTTGACATTAGAAGCAAAAGGTATTTGAGTTAGGTTTCCAGAGTTTTGATTTCTAGCTCTATGGGAAGGCACACATGGGTGGGCAAGGCTAGAAAGGTGTTGGGGAGGCAGGATTTGGGGAGATATCACCAGAAGCAAGTATGATCAGGAGTTAGAGTGCTATAAGATGGGATACAGATTTGTAGTATTGAGAGGGATTTTGGAATTAGGTGCAGGGAGGAGAGAGAGAGTTTAGGAATGTGTGAAGTTCATGAGAGCAAAAGTGAGGTGAGAGAAAAAGAGATGGGCCAATGAATAGTGCTGGTGGTGAGTGGGAAGTAGTACATGAATAAAGTAGTTTATTAGAGAGACAAGAGGTGAAGGCAAGGACATGCAGATAAACAGAATTTGTTCAATTCTTGTTTAATTTTTTTCCTAATTCTTGGTGCCTCACTTATAAAATACTCCCTTCAGAAATGCGAACATTTGATAATACTATAATGCTACTGCCTTGCTATGCTCCCCCATAGAAAAGCTACATTTATAGGAAAGAGCAATCAGCTAAGTCCCCTAAATTAGTTAATGGCATGATCAAAGACAGTCAAAAGGTCAATTGGGAAAATTTTGATTAAGGTCAGGTGAGATTGAGATAAGCTAAAATAAAAAGACAACTGAATTTGGAAGAGGCTAAAGCTATGCCATAAGTTAACTTAAAATTATATATTTTCAGATCAGAAGATGTGGCTATTTTCCTGGCAACTATAAATTATATTATGCACCAGAGATGTGCTCAGGCAAACATATTTGTATTGGATAAACTATTTGCCACAGAAAAAAAATATTCTTTACTTTTGGTCAAGATTAGTTCATGGGGCCATTAGGTAGACAGCAGTATTTATTTGTTAACAGAAATTTATTAAGCCCTTATTTCCAATTGAGGAATGTCAAAAGGGCATCAGAGAAGCAGCTGAAGATCATCTTAAACTTAAATAAAGTTAGTTCTACTGCTTCAAGTCAACAGCAGCACAAAAAAAATAATAATTTTATTTTCTTCACAAAAAAGGTTAATTGTTGATGCCCTTTCCAGAGCTTATTTTTTAGGATATGGGTTTTATCCCCCACAAAAGACCTGAATCACTGATGCTCTTTTCTGTGCATCTTTATAGGAAGGTTTTTTTTAATGATAGATTTTTTGGGGGGAGGTACTTTAGTTTCAGGACAGGTTTTTTTTGTTATGCAAAAGAGCTAATCGCCTCAACTAGGGCACTGCCCGACAAATGCCCTTTTCAAGGACATTTTTGGAGGAGGTTTTAGTGTTAGTTTAGGGTTGTTTATTTTATTGTGTGTTTTAAAGGGCACTTTAATTTTAGGAAAAGGTCTTACTGGTTGGGGTTTTTCTTTTTTGTAATGGTAGTTTTTTATTTTTTGTAATTAATGGAGTGTTATGTTAGGGGTTTTGGGGTGTTGGCTGTTCGGAGGTTAGGGGGTATTTTGCAATGGGAGTTATGGCAGTTAGGGGGTTAATAGGTAAGGGGTTAGTTTGTGATGGTGGTTGTGGCAGTTAGGGGGTTAATAGGTTAGGGGGTATTTTGCAATGGGGAGTTGTGGAGGTTAGCGGCTTAATAGGTTAGGGATTTTATAGTGTGGACAAGGTGGCAGTTTAAGGGTTAATAGTGTAACAGGGTAACTTGTTGTGAGGGGTGTGGTGGATAGGGGTTAATAGTGTAATGGAGTAGTTTGTGATGGGGGTTGTGGCGATTTATGGATTAATAATGTAACAGGGTAGTTTGTGATGGGGTTTAGGCAGTTTAGGGGCTAATAGTGTAGCAGGGGTAGTTTGTGATGGGGAGTGTGGTGATTTATGGGTTAATAGTATAGTTTAGTGCAACTCTTTCCTCGGCCAAAACTCTTTACGCAAAGTTGGAGAGTAAAATACGATTGCACTCAAACAAATACATTTACTTTCAACTTGTAACACCCGCCACTTGTAATTTGGCCCTAAATAAGCTGGGTTACTGTGGAATCAAGGAATTTGATAACTTATTGAGGTTTGAGATGATTTCATGCAAAGTTACAGTATCTCACAAAAGTGAATACACCCCTCACATTTTTGTAAATATTTTATAATATCTTTTCATGTGACAACACTGAAGAAATGACACTTTGCTACAATGTAAAGTAGTGAGTGTGCAGCACTGCCTTAACCCTTATGGGCATGGAGTTCACCAGAGCTTCACAGGTTGTAACTGGTGTCCTCTTCCACTCCTCCATGATGACATCACAGAGCTGGTGGATGTTAGAGACCTTGCGCTCCCCCACCTTACATTTGAGGATACCCCACAGATGCTCAATTGTGTTTAGGTCTGAAAACATGCTTGACCAGTCCATCAACGTTATCCTCAGCTTCTTTAGCAAGGCAGTTGTCAACTTGGAGGTGTGTTTGGGGTCATTATCATGTTGGAATACTGCCCTGCGGCCCAGTCTCCAAAGGGAGGGGATCATGCTCTGCTTCAGTAAGTCACAGTACATGTTGGCATTCATGGTTCCCTCAAAGAACTGTAGCTCCCCAGTGTCGGCAGCACTCATGCAGGCCCAGACTATTACACTCCCACCACAATGCTTGACTGTAGGCAAGACACACTTGTCTTTGTACTCCTCACCTGTTTGCCGCCACACATGCTTGACACCATCTGAACCAAATGAGTTTATCTGGCAGCACTCATACATCTATTTCCCAAAGACACCCTCTGGATATGACGCTGAGCATGTGCACTCAACTTCTTTGGTCGTCCATGGCGAGGTCTGTTCTGAGTGGAACCTGTCCTGTGAAACCGCTGTATGGTCTTGCCCACCGTGCTGCAGCTCAGTTTCAAAGTCTTGGCAATCTCCTTATAGCCTAGGCCATTTTTATGTAGAGCAATAATTCTTTTTTTCAGATCCTCAGAGAGTTCTTTGCCATGAGGTGCCATGTTGAACTTCCAGTGACCAGTATGAGAGAGTGTGAGAGCGATAACACAAATTTAACCCACCTGCTTCCCATTCACACCTGAGACCTTGTAACACTAACGAGTCACATGACACTGGGGAGGGAAAATAGCTAATTAGGCCCAATTTGGACATTTCCACTTAGGGGTGTACTCACTTTTGTTGCCAACACAAAACAAACAAAAAAACAAAAAAAAATAAACAAAAAAACTAGCTTAACTAATATATAATTTACATGTAGGCAAGGAACTTCCTCCCGTGCTAATGGAACATAAAGGATCCACTATCATTCACAAGGTCCCCGGGTAATATATAACCAGCTTTTAAGAAAGATTTCAGGATTTCGAACTGCATAACTGGTGTTTGATGTCTAATGATAACTACCCATTTAGAAAAGAAGGCTTTAAACTGCCTTTCATTATTTGGTTCAACATTTAGCTGCTCTATAATTAATTGAGAGATCATTTTTTGGCTAAATTCTGCTACCGTCTGATATTTGTTTGCTTTCCAGTATTGCAGGATCAAATTTCTTGCAATTTGTATTGCTGTAATAATTAAAAGGTATTCTTCCTTTGCATATTGTTTTGAAAGAATAAAAAAGAATATACTCACTGGGGTGAGTCTAAGCGATTGGTTCAAAAATGTATTGAGCCAAAACTGGCCTATTCTCAGGCAAAACAAAAACAATGGAGTATATCCGCTTGGGGGGCCCAGCAATGAAAACAATACCCCTTAGAGCAGTGCTTTCCAAACTGTGTGTCGGGACACACTAGTGTGTCGGCAGCAGTGTGTAGGTGTGTCCCTGCTTCAGCACACATTTTTTAAAAAAAAAATTTTTTTTTTTTGGTTTCTGACTTTCTGCCTGCCTGCTACGCATATCACATGGTTGACACGTGATTGATACCTAGTGGGTGGGTCACAGATCATCTTAACCTATTGGCGCAGCTCAGTGGGAACTGAAACTATTCCCATTGGCTCCTGACTGCACGTGTAGTCTCCTTAATTGGCTCGTGACTGCATGTGTAGTCAGTGAGTGGGACAGCAGTTTGTATGCAGCGCGGGCAGTAGTCAATCGGACTCACCGAGCTCTGAGGGCGGCAGCTTAAACGCTGAGCTGAAGTCATTGGGGTTTTTTTTGCAACTAGCTCCCAGTAGTGCATTGCTGCTCCTGCTCTTGATATATGGATAGGAAGTGGAAGCTTAAAAATGCTTGATGATGAAATGCGAGTGTCTTTATCTAATATTCCACTAAATATTCAGAAACTGTGTTCAACCCATCAACCTCATACTTCCCATTAAAATAGTAAGTAGCTATTGGTGTTATTAAACTTTTTGTTTAATTCTTGCACATACTTACATACTGTTACTACTTGTAAATACATTTCATTATTATATAATTTATGTATGTGTCTGTATCTCTTAAAACAAGTTAGTTTAACCTCCTGTTTGCTACTTAAACTGAATTACTGTGTCGCGAAATTATGTAGGTCTAAAAAGTGTGTCACCAACATGAAAAGTTTGGAAAGCTCTGCCTTAGAGTTTTTATCCCATTTAGCTAACAATTTAGGCATAATGTATGAAATATTTATAAGGAAACTATACATTTCTTTCCAAGAATTATACTTAAAACCAGCTATCTCTATACTTTGCTTAATATCATGAGGTAATAGTTCTGGGAAAAATGTCTGCCATTTATTACTAAGTATTGCTAAATGCGGTTTACCCCAATCTTTCATAATTATTTTATACCAAATTGATATTGCATGATAGCCAGCCTGATATATTTGAATACCACTTTCTATTACCCACCTGCTCCCCATTCACACCTGAGACCTTGTAACACTAACGAGTCACATGACACCAGGGAGGGAAAATTGCTAATCGGGCCCAATTTGGACATTTCCACTTAGGGGTGTACGCACTTTTGTTGCCAATGGTTTAGACATTAATGGCTGTGTGTTGAGTTATTTTGAGGGGACAGCAAATTTACACTGTTATACAGGCTGAACACTCACTCCTTTACATTGTAGCAAAGTGTTATTTCTTCAGTGTTGCCACATTAAAAGATATAATAAAATATTTACACAAATGTGAGGGGTGTACTCACTTTTGTGATATACTGTATATCACTATTGCGATTGAGCTGCTATTACATTTGTGCAACAGGTTGATTGTAAGTTAACCACACATTGCAGTAATAGAACCTATAGCTACAATATGAGGGATGATTGTGATCTTAGTTCTGTGTATTTTAATGATTTAAGAAAATAATTAACATTTTTTTTTAAAAATTCAATTTTTTTTAAAAATGTCTGTATTTTTTTTTCTGAGTTTAAAGATTGACTGTCTCTTTTAAGCTTGTTTTTGTCTATTATGACCCAAGTGCTATTACAAAGATAATGAAAACAGAATATACATCAAAACATTTGCCTGCCAAAGTGTGCTTATACCATAATAGAAAAGATGTAAACAAGACACTCTTCTCAAATAGCAATATATTTCTTATAATGAAAAAGTGCAATATTACCGATGAAGAAAACAATACAGGTCATTTGGGACCTTAGTGAAATTTGGACATTTAAGTATTTAGCATATTTTGAGAATAACTCGTTGCTAGAAGTAAACTTTTCTGGAATAAAAGTTAATAAAAAAGTTGTACATTTTAGTGCATTGTGGAGGACAAATTCAATAAATTAAACAAACTAAATATACAGTAAATGTCTTTTGAGTATAATTGTTAATAAAAAGCTTATAAATTAAATCTAAGAAATCACACTGGAAAAAAATAAATCATTTTTTTACCCTTAATTGAATTAATTAAGTTTAAAAGGTTGATTTGCACCTACTTTAATGATGTCTTCTGACCTGTGTATGCTAGTAAATGTAGAATAATTCCTTCTGAAGTATATTTAATGCAGATAACACTGGTTAGCTGATTGGATCTTGTAGACAGCTACACAATAAAAAAATATTTTAAAAATTTTCAGCCCTGCCATCAACTAGTTAACACCACTCAGTGGAGAGTTTGTGGCATAGAGTAGGATTCAGTTTAAAAGACTGGGGGAATGGATTGTATAGAGAAGATTCTTTTTTATGGGTAATGAATCACGTACGTAAGTGATTGCAGTAGTAGGGTATGTACAGGGAAGTCCATAGGGTGTTATAGGCTGTTCTTTAATGGTGAATAAGAGCCCAATTCTATAAAGCTCTCTGGGCTGGTGAGATTCTTTAAACACTTCTTTCTCTTGTGGAATTGTATAAAGCCACTTTTTATTCTGAAAACATGGAGATGCAAACATTACAAAATTTCACAATGAAAAGCATAATTTAAAATCTTACAAAATGAATAATTAAACTATTCTAACAAAAATATTTAGGAAAACATTGTGGGATAGATTACAAGTGGAGCAAATTAGCCCATTTGCGGGCATGCAATAAATAACCAGCTATTACAAGTGGCTGGTTAATGCTACCGCAAGCTCACGGTAGCAATTAGTGCTCAGAAAATTAACCAGAGATCCAATCTCTGGATAATTTTCTAAAAGTGCTCCAAATGCCCCCAAAATAAAGAGTCTTTTAGTATTGGGTGTTAGAAAAAAAAACGTCACTGAAAAGTGATTTACATTGGGATCTAAGGGAACTGTGTGTTCCCAGTAAATATATATGTATATGCTTATATACATATATATTTATTTGTTTATTTGTGTATGTGGATCTCTGATGAAGCGCATGTGCTCATGCGTGAAACACGTAAGATAGGAGCTTACCTGATGTCTTGTATGGAAGCCTGCTCCTAATAAACTATTTATACTCACCGAAAGACCCAGCGTTTCCTTTTCCTCATTTTCATATGCTTATATACATATATATTTATTTGTGTATATACACATATTAACACATTCATATATATGTATATATTCATATTCATATATATTTTAAATTGCTGCCTATCACTGCACGACCCCCTTCGTTGCGCTAGTTCTTATGTCGCACGGCTTCAGATCGAGGCTCCGTTTGAAGCCTATGGAAGTGCAATTTATTAAGAGCCACTTCAGATACCAGCGCACAATTGTGTGCACTGGTATTATGAGTGGAGAACAAATAATAGTCTTGCGTTAGCCTTAAAAAGCAGCGTTGAGGGGTCCCAACGCTGCTTTTTAACGCCCGCTGGTATTATGAGTCCCCTTACGTCAATTGCGTATCCTATCTTTTTAATGGGATTTTCCTAATGCCGGTATTACGATCACTGGAAAAAGTGAGGGGTACACCCTCTACCTCCAAGACTCCTACCGCATTTTAAAGTCAGTAGTTAAGAGTTTTACGGGCTAACGCTGTAACATAAGACTCTTAATTAAAGTTCTAAAAAGTACACTAACACCCATAAACTACCTATTAACCCCTAAACCGAGCCCCCCCCACCATCGCAAACACTGTTATAAAATTATTTAACCCCTAATCTGCCGACCGGACATCGCCGCCACTGTAATAAATGTATTAACCCCTAAACCGCCGCACTCCCGCCTCGCAAACACTAGTTACATTTTATTAACCCCTAACATCGCCGACACCTACCTACATTTATTAACCCCTAATCTGCCGCCCCCAACGTCGCTGCTACTATATTAAATGTATTAACCCCTAAACCTAAGTCTAACCCTAACCCCCCAACTGAAATATAATTTAAATACATCTAAATAAATTATTCCTATTTAAAACTAAATACTTACCTGTAAACCCTAAGATAGCTACAATATAACTAATAGTTTCAATATAACTAATAATTACATTGTAGCTATCTCAGGATTTATTTTTATTTTACAGGCAACTTTGTATTTATTTTAACTAGGTACAATAGTTATTAACTATTTAATAACTACCTAGCTAAAATAAATACAAATTTACCTGTAAAATAAATCCTAACCTAAGTTACAATTACACCTAAAACTACACTATTATTAAATTAATTACATAAAATGCCTTCAATTAATTACAATTAAATTAAATAAACTAAATTGCAACAAACACTAAATTACAGAAAATAAAAAAGAAATTACAGATATTTTAAACTAATTACACCTAATCTAATCCCCCTAATAAAATAAAAAAGCCCCCTAAAATAAAAAAAATCCCTACCCTATACTAAATTACAAATAGCCCTAAAAGGGCCTTTTGCGGGGCATTGCCCCAAAGTAATCAGCTCTTTTACCTGTAAAAAAAAATACAAATAGAATTTAGCTTGCATTCTATTGGCTGATTGTAACAGCCAATAGAATACGAACTCAATCCTATTGGCTGATTGGAACAGCCAATAGGATTGAACTTCAATTCTATTGGCTGATTGCATCAGCCAATAGGATTTTTCCTACCATAATTCCGATTGGCTGATAGGATTCTATCAGCCAATCGGAATTGAAGGGACGCCATCTTGGATGACGTCACTTAAAGGATCCTTCATTCTTCAGTTGCCGTCGGATGGAAGAGGATGCTCCGCGTCGGATGTCTTCAAGATGGGCCCGCTCTGCTCCGGATGGAAGAAGATAGAAGATGTCACCGGGATGAAGACCGATCTGGATGTCCTCTTGTGGCTGGATCGGATGAAGACTTCTGCTGCTCTGGAGGTCCACTTGTGCCCGGCTGGGTGAAGACGGCTCAAGGTAGGTTGATCTTCAGGGGGTTAGTGTTAGGTTTTATTAAGGGGGTATTGGATAGGGTTTTAGAGTAGGGTTGGGTGTGTGGGTGGTGGGTTTTAATGTGGGGGGGGTATTGTATTTTTTTTACAGATAAAAGAGCTGATTACTTTGGGGCAATGCCCCACAAAAGGCCCTTTTAAGGGCTATTTGTAATTTAGTATAGGTTAGGGATTTTATTTATTTTGGGGGGCTTTTTTATTTTATTAGGGGGATTAGATTAGGTGTATTTAGTTTAAAATATCTGTAATTTCTTTTTTATTTTCTGTAATTTAGTGTAGGTTGTTTTTTAGTAATTTAGTTTATTTAATTTGATTGTAATTAATTGAAGGTATTTTATGTAATTAATTTAATGATAGTGTAGTGTTAGGTGTAATTGTAACTTAGGTTAGGGTTTATTTTACAGGTAAATTTGTATTTATTTTAGCTAGGTAGTTACTAAATAGTTAATACCTATTTAATAACTATTGTACCTAGTTAAAATAAATACAAAGTTGCCTGTAAAATAAAAATAAATCCTCAGATAGCTACAATGTAACTATTAGTTATATTGTAGCTATCTTAGGGTTTATTTTAGAGGTAAGTATTTAGCTTTAAATAGGAATAATTTATTTAGATGTATTTAAATTATATTTAAGTTAGGGGGGATAGGGTTAGGGTTAGACTTAGGTTTAGGGGTTAATAAATTTATTATAGTGGCGGCGACGCTGGTGGCGGCAGATTAGGGGTTAATAAATTTAATATAGTTGTGGCGACATGGCGGGGGGAAGATTAGGGGTTAATAAATATAATGTAGGGTTTGGCAATGTTTGGGGCAAACGATTAGGGGTTCTTTAGTATAATGTAGGTGGCGGCAGTGTCCGGAGCGGCAGATTAGGGGTTAATAAATATAATGCAGGTGTCAGTGATGTCAGGGCAGCAGATTAGGGGTTAATAAGTGTATGATTAGGGGTGTTAAGACTCGAGGTTCATGTTAGGGTGTTAGGTGCAAACGTAAAAAGTATTTCCCCATAGGAAACAATGGGGCTGCGTTAGGAGCTGAACGCTGCTTTTTTTGCAGGTGTTAGGTTTTTTTTCAGCCAGCTCAGCCCCATTGTTTCCTATGGGGAAATCGTGCACGAGCACGTTACACCAGCTTACCGCTGAGTTCAGCAACGCTGGTATTACAGTGAGATGTGGAGCTAAATTTTGCTCAACGCTCACTTTTCTGAGGCTAACGCCGGGTTGCAGAAAACTCATAATACCAGTGTTGTCTTAAGTGAGTGGTGAGAAAAAAAGGCTCATTCGCACTGCACACCATTACCGACAAAAACTCGTAATCTAGGTGATTGTTTTTGCAAAAGCGCAAATTTGCGCTCCACTCGTAATCTGGCCCTATATTGTTAAGGTGCTTTAAAAATCGTACCAAAATTGTTCACCAAAAATCGTATTTTATCAAAAATAATCAAAAAATTTAATATATATATATATATATATATATATATATACTGTATATACAGATAAATATTATTCAAAAAAAGCATCATATATATGTCAAAATATTTATTTAAGAATAAATAGAACATATTCTGTTATCTGAAGAACATTGGAATGTAAAATATTCATATTCATGTCGGGTCAGCGCACATGAGAATATGCAATCGGGTTTGCGTGAAAGTGGAAGGTTTTTCTTCCACTTCTATGGGGGAACGTGCACGCGATATTCTAAGTTTCGCTTTTTGCGAGTGAAAACAGTTTACTTTCAATAATAAGAGCGCAACCTGATGCACACAAAAAGATTAATTCTAACGCAATTAACGCTCGAGCAGTTACATTATTTATTGCTCCACTAGTAATCTGGCCCTATGAGTTTATCTCTCTAGGTTAAATGAATAATGTGCAGTTTATCTTTTTCTAGGTAACACACAATAAAATTGTAGGATAATAGGTATCCATCAATTTAAATACTTTTTGTTCATGCTAGTAACTAATAATTTAATAATCTTAAAGACTCTTGGTGAACTTAAATTGTCAGTATTTTCTTCCTTATTGAAAATAACATCCCATATGGCATGCAGTTTCTGTTTTGACCCAAGGATTTTCCACATTGTATTAATCCCATCTTAGATGAAGTCAATATCTTGATTTGATTTTGCCTTGTAGGATAACTAAAATCTAAAATATACATGAATTTAATAACAGAAGTAAATGTCTAACAGTGTAGAATTAAGTAGAAATACGTGTTCCCCCAGTGCAAGATTTGATTACCAGTATGTAGCTAAGCTCATTAAGATTGACAGGAAATGTATTTATTAACTGTTATCAGAGTTATTGTTATTTTGAGGATTTAAGACATTCAGCTGTTATTTATAACTTTAGCCAATATAAATGAATTGATACATTGAGTTATTTCGTACAGAAGATCAGCAAATACTTCACACACATATCCTTTTATTAGCATGTTGTTTACAAAATAAAACTTTATCTTTTTCTTGTATTTGGTGTGTGTGTATATATATATACATACATATAATACATACTGTATATAGAAGTATATATATATACACACTATAATTGTGTTTGTAATGTCCGTCGCCATCGGCAGTTGCGCACGAATGTTGGATGCACACACAGCTGCCTCGTGGCGACAGACAGTTTCAGTAGCTCCAACTCTCAGCTGTAACATAACAGCTGAGAGCTGGAGCTTCTGAAGCTTCAGGCATCTGCCGCATATGGAGCCGGAGCGTGATTGGTGCTCCGCCTCCATATGAGCCCAGATACCTGATCGTTACAGGTGGTGTGTCACCGTCTGTAACGATCTTCTGCTGCTGGAGGTGTGGGCAAACTGACCTGGGGTGGACAACCGGGCGTGAAGGGGGCGGGGCTGGCCGGGCATGACGGGGGCAGGGGCATGACAGAGGCGGATTCTGAAAATGGGTGGTTCCGTCACCACAATAGACCACCTTTCCAAAAATGGCAGGATGGTTCCGTCACCACAAAAGACTGCCCTCTGGGCAGGCTTTCCCACTTATTTATATAAAAGAAGAGTTACAAAATAGGTTGTTTCTACATCTGTAGTTTAAACAAAAATTAGACTGCCCTTTGGGCGGGCTTATTGACTAGTATAAATATATATCTTTTATGTTAATCTCATGGCTTTATCACAACCATAATTCAAATTAGTGTTTTTCTCTGGAAAGAAGCTTCATCAAGCAGTAAGTTGAAACCTACCTTCTACTGACGAGATTCAAAAAACTCGAAATGGCTGTCCAAAAGTTTTTTTCTTCCTCCATTATAAACCCCTACAGGATTTTGCTGTATTTAAAAAAGTGCTTTCAAGCAAAAACTGTGAGATATTGAATATCTAATTTGCATATCGTACCACGAGTTTTTTGGTGCACTGGTGACAGTGTATACAGAGTATTTCTGGGGTAAAGCAAGTGGGATACTTGAATAGATTTTCTATTCAATAATTCTATATCTATTATTTTTATGTAATGGAGGATTTTAATCTCATGGATGTATCACTGCCATAACTGAAATTAGTATTGTTTTTTTTCTCTGGAAAAAGGTTCACCAAGCAGCAAGTTAAAACCTACCTTCTGCTGACGAGAGTCAAAAACCTGAAAAGGCTGTTCAGAAGTGATTTTTCTTGTTGCATCCTATCCATAAAAGGGATTGCTGTGTTTAAAACAGTGCTTGGAAGCAAAAACCACAAGATATTAAATATATAATTTTCCTATCTTACCCAGAGTTCCCTGGTGCACTGGTGACACTGTATACTGAGTATTTCTGGGGTAAAGCAAGCAGGGATACTTGCCTAGATTGGCTAATTTTCTATTCAATAATGCTATCTCTCTTATATATATATATATATATATATATATATATATATATATATATATATATATATATAAATATATATCAAATAAAACATAAGGGTTTGGTTAAGCACACCTTACAAAAACATATTATATATTAATGCACATATTGTGGGAGTGCTGCCAAAATGACCAGAGTAAATACAAACAAACAACAAAGTATTAGCGCACATCCAAAATGAAACCACACTTATTTTGATATAAAGTCCGCAATAAATGCCTGTTTAAAACTCTATACTCTTAAATAATATTGGGATCTTAGTCACACAATATGGCCATATTCTGCTCAGCCAGTCACCACTTACAAGGTGTCCCAAAATAGACTGGTCCTAACACTATAAATTTTAACCTTACTGGGCTGAATCCTTTGATTCTAATATAGAATTCCAACTCTGTGGTTCTATGCCTCATTGAATGAGGCTGCCTGGCTTTATATAGCCTTAATGACACTGCCTGGAACAAACCTGAGCACGTTTTTAGTGGTGTGCTTTAACCAAAGGGATTTGGTCAATCTCTCCTCATTTTGGATGTGCACTAATAATTTGTTGTTTGTTTGTGTGTATATATATATATATATATATATATATATATAGATTGATTGATTGATTGATTGATTGATTGCAGTAGCCGTGTTAGTCCAGAGATTTAGATATCAAAATAA
The DNA here is from genome assembly GCF_027579735.1 of Bombina bombina. NCBI lineage: Eukaryota > Metazoa > Chordata > Amphibia > Anura > Bombinatoridae > Bombina > Bombina bombina. Next base: position 851,050,881 of record NC_069503.1, read on the forward strand.
CAAGAGTATTGCATTGAGCAATGATACTTTTTTGTTGAACTAACTATACATTTGTAAGATCACAAGCTTTCGGAAGAATGTCTTCCTTTTTCAAGTCTGAAGCCATACTTACCAATTTGATGGAATTTACAGATTATATCTTAAAACACAGGCTAAAAAAACAGAAAGTGTTACAGAGGTCTAAATGCAGGGGGAGGAGTGGGTGTCATAAAAATCATGATGAGGGTTTAGGAGACAGGCAGATAATGTCAGTAAAAGATAACAGGCAGGGGAAATATATGGTTATACACAAAGCATATAATGACATAAAGTTATATATCAACATAGAATCAATATGAATAAAGATGGGAAATTAGGTATACAGGGGAATATAAGATAGTCAAGAAAGGAGAAAGGAAAGAAAGAAAAAAAAGGTGGGGGGGAAAGGGGAATAATAATAATGACAAAAGTGTGGATATAGGCTTACCTGCATACCTATGCATAGAGAGTGTGGCATATACAATGTAATTGAATACAGTATATGAAAGTACATTACAAAAATTTTTGATGTGAGTCCACATTTAGTCCAGAATTTAGCAAGTTGAAGTGCATTATCATTTTTATTTCAAAAGCTATTCTTTCCATGGTGTTTTTGAAGTTGCCTCTGAGAATCTTGATTTTGAGGTTTTGGATGGAGTGATTAGGTTGGGTAAAATGGTCACCAACAGGGGTACAGTATTTTGTTTCACAGTGGTTTTTGATTGAGTGTCTGTGTAAGTTCATCCGAAGGTGCAGTTTTTGGCTTGTTTCTCCAATATAACATCCCACTTCACATGCAGTGCAATGTATCATGTATACCACATTTGCAGATATACATGAATATGCCCCTTTAATGTTATAGGATTTACTCTTGTGAATAGCTGTGCTGCTTTCACAAATGTGTTGACATAGTTTGCAGAGAGCTTTGTTGCAGCGCTTGGTTCCATTCTAGGTGTTCTTTTTATCAAGGGGTAGCTTTCTGTGGACCCATTTTTGTTTTAGGTTGGGTGGTTGTGCCAGGATAGGGGTTTTGGAAATTTGTTTGAGTGTGGGATCCTGTAAGAGTAGTGGCTGTAAGTATTTTATGATTTTTCGTATTCCTTCTACAGCTGGGTTATATTTGACTACTAGTGGGATACGCAATATATTTTTCTTCTCCCTGTATTGTAGCAAGTGTTCACAAGGGGAATTAAGAGCAGAGTTAATTTGTTTGTTTATAACTCTTGTTTTGTAACCTTTTTCTCTGAATGGTTGGGACAGTGTGATGAGGTGTTTGTCACGGTCCTTGGTGTCTGAGCAAATTCTGTGATATCTGGTGGCCTGATTATGGATTTTTTTATGTGATTGGGGTGGGAGCTAGAGCTGTGGAGGTAGCTGCATCTATCTGTTGGTTTCCTGTATAAAGATGAGTGTAATTTGCCATTTGTGGTGGATATTGTTGTATCCAGGCTGACACAGTGTCTAGAAAAGTCAATTTTAAGCTTGATTGATACATTTTCTAATGTAGTGGATCAACAGGATAATGAATGTACACAAAGAGTAGTTTATATAGAATATTATGAGGTTAAGAGTTTTTTATTTGAAGAGGTTTTTTGTTTGTTGCCTGCATTTAAAGAAAATTAGAAATGATGTGCAAAGTGAGAAATGAAAAATAAAATAAGTATTTTTGCTCGTGCACATGCACATTGATGTGCAGTGACTTAGGTCAGATAAGTTTAGATAATATAATAATCTGATATGAAAAAAAGGGGTGACAGCAAACTTGGAAGTAATAACTATGTGAAAAAGTGAGATTGATTTGCGTGTGTGTGTTGAAATTAGTGAGAGTGATAAATAATAAATTGTGTATGTGTCATATTTGAACATTTGAGGGATAGGTTTCAAAATACTAGTAGGAAGTGATAATAAATAAGCACTTGGTTTAATGTGAATTTAATAAAACCCTGTTTACATTTTACATAATTGGATTGAATTTGCTACACTTGTAAATTTTTTGTCTTTTTTAAGGTCAGACAACTGAAGGGGAGACAGAGTGAGTATTGTGTATAAAAGACCACGAAAGACCAATTAGTAAAAAGCCACTATGTCCATATTCCTAAAAGAGCTGATAAAGATTCTTGCATGTACCTATGTGGTACATGCTCCATATGCATCCTAGTCAAAAAAGGCAATGAAATTATTGACAAAGATGGTAAAATCCAAAAGTTTCAACAACACTTTACATGCAGATCTACTGGAATCAACTATATACTATTCTGTCCATGTAAGAAGACCTATGTAGGCAAGACAACTAGGGAAGAACATGTTAGGATACTGGAACATAAGAACAACATAAAAAACGCAGAAAATGACCTTAAAAGGCAAGAAAATTAATTGCTAAACATTTTTTACGCGAACATAAAAGCAAATATAACCAATTGAAATTTTCAGTCACTCAAAATATATCCCTCGGAATAAGAGGAAATAACCTGGAAAATGCACTTCTTAGAGCCGAATGTAGATGGATATACTGTACCTACTGAACACACTACAACATCAAGGACTGAATGAATATAACAATTATAATGTATATGTATAAATAATTTAATCCAGTTATGTAAAATGTAAAAAGGGTTTTTGTTAAATTCACCTGAAACCAAGTGCTTATTTATTCTCACTCCCTACGAGTATTTTGAAACCTATCCCTCAAATGTGCAAATATGACACATACACAATGTATTATTTATCACTCTCACTAATTTCAACACACACACGCAAATCAATCTGACTTTTACACGTAGTTATTCTTTCCAAGTTTGCTGTCACCACTTTTTTCATTTCAGATTATTATATTATCTAAACGTATCTGACCTAACTCACTGCACATCAATGTGCATGTGCACAAGCAAAAATACTTCTTTTCTTTTTCATTTCTCACTTTGCATATAATGTCTAGTTTTCTTTAAATGCAGGCAACAAACAAAAAACCTCTTCAAATAAAAAACTCTTAACCTCATAATATTCTATATAAACTACTCTTTGTGTACATCCATTATCCTGTTGATCCACTACATTCAAAAATGAATCCCCTCTATCCCTTTCAAGTAAGATCTAAATATCTTGTAGCAATTTTAACTATTTATGATATATGGTTACCTAAAAACATCTTGGATTCATTTTCATTTTTCAAGATATAAGGTGTTTTGGCATCACTCCCGTGTGTATCTAATTCACACACTAAGATATATAGAACAATCTTTTCTCACAAGAGGTAAATAACAAATTGATACACTTAGAGAATTCAATTCTGTGTAATAATGTATCATTAGAAATTTACGCCTAGATTTAGAGTTCTGCGTTAGCCGTCCAAACCAGCGTTAGGGGGTCCTAACGCTGGTTTTTACCGGCCGCTGGTATTTAGAGTCAGTCAGGAAAGGGTCTAACGCTCACTTTCCAGCCGTGACTTTTCCATACCACAGATCCCCTTACGTCAATTGCGTATCCTATCTTTTCAATGGGATCTTTCTAACGCTGGTATTTAGAGTCTTGGCTGAAGTGAACGTTAGAACTCTAACGACAAGACTCCAGCCGCAGAAAAAAGCCAGGAGTTAAGAGCTTTCTGGGCTAATGGGCTTAACTACTGTGCTCTAAAGTACACTAACACCCATAAACTACCTATGTACCCCTAAACCAAGGTTCTCCCACATCGCCACTCTAATAAAATTTTTTAACCCCTAATCTTCCGACCGCACACCGCCGCAACCTACATTATCCCTATGTACCCCTAATCTGCTGCCCCTAACATCGCTGACACCTACATAATATTTATTAACCCCTAATCTGCCCCCCCCCAACATCGCTGCTACCTACCTACACTTATTAACCCCTAATCTGCTGACTGGACCTCGCCGCCACTATAATAAATGTATTAACCCCTAAACTGCCTCACTCCCACCTCAAAAACCCTATAATAAATAGTATTAACCCCTAATCTGCCCTCCCTAACATCGCTGACACCTAACTTCAAGTATTAACCCCTAATCTGCCGACCGGACCTCACTGCTACTATAATAAATGTATTAACCCCTAAAGCTAAGTCTAACCCTAACCCTAACACCCCCCTAAGTTAAATATAATTTAAATCTAAAGCAATAAAATCAATCTTATTAAATAAATTATTCCTATTTAAAGCTTAACTGTAAAATAAACCCTAATATAGCTACAATATAAATAATAATTACATTGTAGCTATTTTAGGATTAATATTTATTTTACAGGCAACTTTGTATTTATTTTAACCAGGTACAATAGCTATTAAATAGTTAATAACTATTTAATAGCTACCTAGTTAAAATAAGTACAAAATTACCTGTAAAAAAAATCCTAACTTAAGTTACAATTAAACCTAACACTACACTATCAATAAATTAATTAAATAAACTACCTACAATTCTCTACAATTAAATCAACTAAACTAAATTACAAAAAAAAAAAACACTAAATTACAAAAAAAAAGATTACAAGAATTTTAAACAAATTACACCTACTCTAAGCCCCCTAAAAAAATAACAAAGCCTTCCAAACTAAAAAAAATGCCCTACCCTATTCTAAAATAAAAAGTTTACAGCTCTTTTACCTTACCAGCCCTTAAAAGGGCCTTTTGTGGGGCATGCCCCAAAGAAAACAGCTCTTTTGCATTTAAATAAACATACAATACCCCCCCAACATTACAACCCACCACCCACATACCCCTAATCTAACCCAAACCCCCCTTAAAAAACCTAACACTAAGCCCCTGAAGATCTCCCTACCTTATCTTCACCACGCCGGGTATCACCAATCCGTCCAGAAGAGGCTCCGAAGTCTTCATCCTATCCGGCAAGAAGAGGTCCAGAAGAGGCTCCGAAGTCTTCATCCTATCCGGCAAGAAGAGGACATCCGGACCGGCAAACATCTTCATCAAAGCGGCATCTTCTATCTTCATCCATCCGACGAGGAGCGGCTCCATCTTCAAGACCTCCGGCGTGGAACATCCTCTTCTCCCGATGACTAGACGACGAATGAAGGTTCCTTTAAGGGATGTCATCCAAGATGGCGTCCCTCGAATTCCGATTGGCTGAAAGGATTCTATCAGCCAATCGGAATTAAGGTAGGAAAAATCTGATTGGCTGATTGAATCAGCAAATCAGATTCAAGTTCAATCCGATTGGCTGATCCAATCAGCCAATCAGATTGAGCTCGCATTCTATTGGCTGTTCCGATCAGCCAATAGAATGCAAGCTCAATCTGATTGGCTGATCCAATCAGCCAATCGGATTGAACTTGAATCTGATTGGCTGATTCAATCAGCCAATCAGATTTTTCCTACCTTAATTCCGATTGGCTGATAGAATCCTATCAGCCAATCGGAATTCGAATCCTATCAGCCAATCGGAATCTTGGATGACGTCCCTTAAAGGAACCTTCATTCGTCGTCTAGTCGTCGGGAGAAGAGGATGTTCCGCGCCAGAGGTCTTGAAGATGGAGCCGCTCCTCGTCGGATGAATGAAGATAGAAGATGCCGCTTGGATGAAGATGTTTGCCGGTCCGGATGTCCTCATCTTGCCGGATAGGATGAAGACTTCGGAGCCTCTTCTGGACCTCTTCTTGCCGGATAGGATGAAGACTTCAGAGCCTCTTCTGGACGGATCGGTGATACCCGGCGTGGTGAAGATAAGGTAGGGAGATCTTCAGGGGCTTAGTGTTAGGTTTTTAAGGGGGGTTTGGGTTAGATTAGGGGTATGTGGGTGGTGGGTTGTAATGTTGGGGGGGTATTTAATTTAGTGTTTGTTTTTTTTTTGTTTGTTAAAGTTGCCTGTAAAATAAATATTAATCCTAAAATAGCTACAATGTAATTATTATTTATATTGTAGCTATATTAGGGTTTATTTTACAGGTAAGTATTTAGCTTTAAATAGGAATAATTTATTTAATAAGATTGATTTTATTGCGTTAGATTTAAATTATATTTAACTTAGGGGGGTGTTAGGGTTAGGGTTACACTTAGCTTTAGGGGTTGATACATTTATTATAGTAGCGGTGAGGTCCGGTCGGCAGATTAGGGGTTAATACTTCAAATTAGGTGTCAGCGATGTTAGGGAGGGCAGATTAGGGGTTAATACTATTTATTATAGGTTTTTTGAGTCGGGAGTGAGGCGTTTAGGGGTTAATACATTTATTATAGTGGCGGCGAGGTCCGGTCGGCAGATTAGGGGTTAATAAGTGTAGGTAGGTTGCGGCGACGTTGGGGGGGGCAGATTAGAGGTTAATAAATATAATAAAAGGTGTCAGCGATATTAGGGGCAGCAGATTAGGGGTACATAGCTATAATGTATGTTGTGGCAGTGTCCGGAGCGGCAGATTAGGGGGTTAAAAGTGTAATGCAGGGGTAAGCGATAGTGGGGGTGGCAGATTAGGGGTTAATAAGTGTAAGGTTAGGGGTGTTTAGACTCAAGGTTCATGTTAGGGTGTTAGGTGCAGACTTAGGAAGTGTTTCCCCATAGGAAACAATGGGTCTGTGTTAGGAGCTGAACGCGGCTTTCTTGCAGGTGTTAGGTTTTTTTTTCAGCTCAAACTACCCCATTGTTTCCTATGGGGGAATCGTGCACAAGCACGTTTTTGAAGCTGGCCGCATCCGTAAGCAACGCTGGTATTGAGAGTTGAAGTGGCGGTAAATATGCCTGTACGCTCCCTTCAGAGAACTCTCAATACCAGCGTTATTTAAAAGGTGCGGGGGAAAAAAAACATGCGTAGCTAACGCACCCCTTCTAATGCAAAACTCTAAATCTAAACGATAGATTGTACGCTGATACAGTACACATATGCTACAATCGCAATATGCCATTAACTTATGTTCATGACCATTATTTTTTCATAGAAGATGAATCTATGCTAGAATTTGTCTCTCATGTTTTAACAGTGCAGATTCAGCGAGATATCCCACATCTTAAAACAGAAATTACAGCTGACCGTGTAAACAGAATGTAAACATGATCAGCCAATACTGTAAGGACTTTGAATATAAACACTCCGCCCATCAGTAGCAGCTATCAATGTCATCAGGGAAAAATTCTATTGGCTAATCAACTCTCAAATCAAACAACCAATCACGTTCCAATCAACCACCAACAAGGATCCAATCATAGCCAACCCTGACCGGCACGTACCCCTCCGAGGAAGCATTATGTGAAACGCACATCAGGGGCACTCAACATCTTGAGAAAGGCCCAGCTTTGGGGCTGAAACGCGTTGATGTACATGTTATAAGTAGTCACTGCTCGAGTTTACATATAGGATAAGCCTATATTCAATTAAGTTTATATTCATATTAGCGTTATTGCACTATGTGATTTTTGTTTTTCACAAGTACTGCAATTTTTGGATCCTATTGGATTTCTTATTCACTTTTTTAACTTGATTCACTTTTCTCCAATTTTTATTTTGATTTTTTTGATTTTGATTTTTATCATATATATATATATTTTTTTTTTCAAAAAAGCTTTATTGAAGTGAATAAGTACAGAAATGACATAGCTATACGATTATACAGTAGATACATAAACAAAATGTTTATAACATCAACAATGATATAAAACAATTTCACTTCACAATATATTGCGCCCAAACCGCCGGGCGGACCTTTGGAGTGAGCAATTGTGGATATAAATAGTTTTTTCCAAACTTAGGTCATATCATCATAGCACCGTTCTGATGATGATATAGTCAGAAAATGGAGAAGGCATCCAGACAGAAAAGGAAAGGGGGGGGGGGGTAGAATGATAAGAGAAGGAAGAAAAGAGAAAAAACAAACAAACAAAAAAACGCAGCAGCAGAAGACCAATCCGAGTAGGAGTGATCCTATATGATTTAAATCGTGCCATGCCACAAAGCTAGTATCATTTCATATGTGACAAGGTTATGGGTTTTCAGGTAATGGTACCTTTCCAGGTATAGAACTTCCTCCACCTGGGTGTGCCAGTCCTCTAAAGTAGGAGGGCCCTGAGATGTCCATTTCTTCGGAATAAATTTTTTTGCACTGGTAATCATTATTAGCAGAAGAGAGAGATGCGCTGCACTTTGTGTTTTAGGTAGAGACAAAAATAACAAAATGTTGGGTGTGTTTGGGATATCTAAATTTAAAATTTCCCCCATCTTTTTCATAACTCCCAGCCAAAACGACAATACACAGGGGCAGCGCCACCAGATGTGTAAAATTGATCCGTCCTCCCCACACCCCCTCCAGCATAGAGAGCTCAGAGTAGGGAATATCTTGTGGAGCCTTGTAGGAGTAAGGTACCATCTGCTCATGTATTTAATGTGTAATTCCTGAATTGTTGATGATACTGATGATTTTTTAATTAGTCTGAAGGCCCTCAACCAAGGCTCCAGGTTCTAAGTCTAAGCCCAACTCATCTATCCATCGCTTTGTGTATGTTGGTAATGCTTCAGAGTCCTGGAGGATTAATGACTTGTACATTATGGATATCAAGTGCTTGGGCGCAGCCTCCATTACGCAACTTTTTTCAAAATTCGTAAGTGTTCTACCTAGTTCCTGTCTGTATTTATGACTTGTGATAAAGTGGTGCAATTGGCGGTAATGTAACCAAGAGGAGAAGATTGTGGGTTGTGAGCTTGCGAGGTCTGCCTGTGGTGCGACTCTCCCGTTTACTATTATTCCAAAAACGGATCCCTCCTTAATTTTATATGGAGCAAGTTTATATATTCCTTTATTATGATATGGGATCTCAGGGTTTTCTAGAATGGGGGACAATGGGGAATGTCTAGTGGAAATATGCGTGGATGTGGCTACGGTCTTGTCCCATATATTGAGTGTCTCCTCTATCAAGTGATATTTAGCAACTGCAAGGGGGCGCTGTGAGGGCGGAATCCAGGCGAGAGTTCCCATATTGTTTAATTTAAAGATCTGTCTATCCAGATCGAGCCATGCCTTAGTTGTTAGGTTCTGTGCCCATTCTACAATTCTTTGTAAGCCTACCGCCTGTTTATAACAAGCTATATCTGGCAGCCCCAGCCCCCCCCCATCTCTCGGAAGATACATGGTCAGTTTGGGTAATTTGGGTTTGGTGTTGGCCCAGACAAATTGCTCAATCAGATTCTGCATCTGAGTAATATAGCTTTTAGGGAGTGCAATGGGTAGAGTTTGAAATAAGTACAGTATACGAGGAAGAACATTCATTTTGATGACGCCTACTCTTCCCAGCCAAGAAACTGTCCCAGCTCTCCAAGATGAGAGGTCAGCCATAATATCTTTCTTCAGGGGGATATAGTTATGTTTAAAAAAGGTCCAAAGGGTCAGGAGTCAGATAGATACCCAAGTATTTTAGCTTATTACTTGCTACAGTTATATTATAATTGCATTGTAAGTGAAGCACCACCTCAGGACTGGTGTTGATATTCAGCAGTTCCGATTTACTGAGGTTAAGGGAGAAGTTTGACACCTCTCCGTATGCCCTAATTTCTTTTAAAAGCTCCGGAACAGACTCTGAAGCATCAGTTAGCATGTAAAGGATATCGTCGGCGTATAATGCCTGCTTGTGTTCTCTGTCCCCTGTCACCATGCCCCTGATGTTTTTATTTATTCTCACTTTATGAGCTAGTACTTCAATGGTTAATGCGAAGAGCAATGGCGAAAGGGGGCAACCTTGCCATGTCCCATTGCTAATATTGAATGTTTCCGATAGTGTTCCATTGATTCTTATTTTAGCGTTCGGGTTTGAGTAAAGTGCCAAGACAGAGTTCACAAAGGGTGTCCCGAACCCCATTTTCTCTAAAACACAACGTAAAAAAGACCAACTGACCCTATCAAAAGCCTTCTCCGCGTCGGTAGAGAAGAGGACTAATGGGCATCCCGAGACCTTAGCGTGGTTGATTAATTGAGTGACTTTGATGGTGTTGTCCCTAGCCTCTCGGCCCGGGACAAAGCCCACCTGGTCATTGCAGATTAAAGATGGAAGATACTTGTTGAGTCTGTTTGCTAGGATCTTTGCTAGTATTTTCATATCGGAATTAATTAAAGATATGGGTCTGAAATAGCTCAGGGAATCCGCAGCTTTTCCCGGCTTGGGTAGTACCGTTATATGAGCCTCTAGAAGGACACGGGATAAATTAGGATCATCACGGATGTCATTAAACAGGTCTAAGAGAGGGCCAACTAAAATGTCCTTAAACTTTTTGTAATACACTGATGAAAATCCATCAGGTCCTGGGCTTTTACCCCCTGGACTTCCCTTGATGGCATCAAATAGCTCTTCTTCAGATATTGGAGCATCCAGTGCACTGGACTCCTCTCTAGTCAAAGAGGGGAGATCAAAATCTCCCAGATATGAGTTAATTAGAGTTTCTTGTACAGAAACCTCTATTCTCTGAGAGTTCGCTGAAGTGGATTCATGTATATTATACAAGGAATGATAATAATCGTGGAATTCCCTCGCAATTTGATCACTGCTGCAAAGTGTATGTCCATCTCTGGATCTAATAGTGTGTATGTATGTGCGAAGCTGTCTTCTCCTAAGGGTTCTCGCCAAGATTCTGCCCGGCTTATTGCCCCCCTCATAATAATACTGTTTTAGATATAAAGCTTTCTTTTGGTATCATATATATTTTTGATAACCATTTTTATTTTTATTTTTGATTTCTTGGATACCCCATCATACACAAAGGATTAATTGGATTCACAAGGGCACCGGATCTATTACACAGGACATTTGTTAAGGATATCATCACTCATTAAGACTTTTTATATCATTTGGGACTTTTAATACACAATTTTTTTGTGTTTATATGTTTTGGTATCCCCCTCTCTCCTGAGAAGCACTTACTCTATTGTTTTTAACTTCTTTTTTTTTGAGGTTGTGCGAAAACATTACAACTTATATAAGACATGTCAGTAAAACAAACATAAATGGTACATTTCAATGTGACAATTTCTATATAGATAAAAGACAAAAGTCTCAATAGGAATAATCTTATGGAACCTCTTTTTCTATTTTACATGAACTAAAGTTAGCATATTGAGTGGTCACTTTTGGACCTGTAGATTTAGAATAATTTAACAATTAGTACTATAAATGATAGCAAAAATGAATTATTAGATGCATAATGTTAAACTCAACTTATAAGTAGGAGTGAACAATGTTAGTAGACTATTGTAGGCAAAGAGTTACTGTCTGAAAAATCTTAAGGGGTGCAGCATAAACTAGATAAGCCACATAGTTAGTCTTCCTTATCTAGGAAACACATCATATAGGGGGGGAGGTATTCGTTAAAACATGATAGGCCGCATGTAGCAAAGGTCCTATAGTATGTCAATAATACATTTGTAGTTAAGATAGATTCACCTGGGTAAGGGCATCTAAACTATATGAAGTGAGTGGGAGCCTCAACATTAAAATTTACAAATTAGACATGTCTAAAGACAGAGTCCATCCTCCTCTCGAGGGACCTGCCATTTACATTTATAAAATAAGAATGATGCTCGTTATGGGTTTCCCACAACCTGTATATGTGTTTATAAGATCCCTGAGACCTAAAAGTAATCTACGGCTGGTGAGCCCAACCGCCCTGGCCGTTGGCAGCCCAGCCCCCCCCACCATGCCAAGATAAGAGAACAAGGATCCATAGTCCACAGAGCTATATAATAGTGGCAGGATATGAGGCAGTGCAATTATGGTCTGAATTAATTATGTTGCGAACATAAAATTTTGCGTTCGCAAACCGCGAGCTCGAACTTCCGCAAAAGTTTGCGAACGGGCAAACCGGGCAAACCGCCATTGACTTCAATAGGCATGTGAATTTTAAAAGCCACAGGGACTCTTTCTGGCCACAATAGTGATGGAAAAGTTGTTTCAAGGGGACTAACACCTGGACTGTGGCATGCCAGAGGGGGATCCATGGCAAAACTCCCACGGAAAATTACATAGTTGATGCAGAGTCTGGTTTTAATCCATAAAGGGCATAAATCACCTAACATTGCTAAATTGTTTGGAATAACGTGCTTTAAAACATCAGGTATGATGTTGTATCAATCAGGTAGTGTAAGGGTTACGCCCGTTTCACAGTGACAGACCAAACTCCCCATTTAACGCACCGCAAACAACCGCAAACAGTCCATTTGCACAACCGCAAACTCCCCATTTGCACAAGGTTGGATACCAAGCTAGCCATGTCCCGTTCCTTGTCCTCACTGATGTCATTGAAGGTCTCTTCCTCCACCCAGCCACGTACAACATCAAGGGTCCCCGGAAGGTGACAACAAGCCCTCTGGGACGCCTGCTGTGTTTGGTCTTCCACCTCCTCAAAGCTACCTTCCTCCTCTGACTCCTCTTCTTCAGACTCCTCTCTCTGGGTTGCCTCTCTCTGCATTATTATAAGGTGTGTTAAGTAGTACTATTCCTTTCAGTTTAATCCCTGTTACGTCCCCTATCAGGGGACGTGTATATGGCATAGATTTTAGGAACCGGGAGATGGAAAAAGATGCTTGGTCGGTCCTCCTACTTCAAATTTGGGGAACTGCGCATGCAATCTACTGTGCCACCAGATATGAGTGGTGTGTTAAGTAGGACTATTCTGATGTAGTGATGTCGCAAACCTAAAAATTTCGGTTCGCGAACGGCGGACTCGAACTTCCGCAACTGTTCGCGAACGGGCGAACCGGGTGAACCGCCATTGACTTCAATAGGCAGGCGAACTTTAAAACAAACAGGGACTCTTTCTGGCCACAATAGTGATGGAAAAGTTGTTTCAAGGGGACTAACACCTGGACTGTGGCAAAACTCCCATGGAAAATTACATAGTTGATACAGAGTCTGGTTTTAAGCCATAAAGGGCATAAATCACCTAACATTCCTAAATTGTTTGGAATAACGTGCTTTAAAACATCAAGTATGATGTTGTATCGATCAGGTAGTGTAAGGGTTACGCCCGCTTCACAGTGACAGACCAAACTCCCCGTTTAAAGGTACAGTCTACACCAGAATTTTTATTGTTTTAAAAGATAGATAATCCCTTTGTTACCTATTTCCCAGCTTTGCATAACTAACACATTTATAATAATATACTTTTAACCTCTGTGATTATCTTGTATCTAAGCCTCTGCAAACTGCCCCTTTTTTCAGTTCTTTTGACAGACTTGCATTCTAGCCAATGAGTGCCTGCTCCCAGATAACTTCTTGTGCACGAGCACAGTGTTATCTATATGAAATACGTGAACTAACACCCTCTAGTGGTGAAAAACTGTTAAAATGCAATCTGAAAGAGGTGCGCTTCAAGGTCTAAGAAATTAGCATATGAACCTCCTAGGTTAAGCTTTCAACTAAGAATACCAAGAGAACAAAGCAAAATTGGTGATAAAAGTAAATTGGAAAATTGTTTAAATTACATGCTCTATCTGAATCCTGAAAGTTTATTTTGGCCTAGACTGTCCCTTTAACGCACCACAAACAGTCCATTTGCACAACCGCAAATTCCCCATTTGCACAAGGTTGGATACCAAGCTAGCCATGTCCCATTCCTTGTCCTCACTGATGTCATTGAAGGTCTCTTCTTCCACCCAGCCACGTACAACAGCAAGGGTCCCCGAAAGGTGACAACAAGCACCCTGGGACGCCTGCTATGCTTGTTCTTCCCCCTCCTCAAAGCCACCTTCCTCCTCTGACTCCTCTTCTTCAGACTCCTCTCTCTGCGTTGCCTCTCTCTGCGTTATTATAAGGTGTGTTAAGTAGTACTATTCCTATCAGTTTAATCCCTGTGGTGTCCCCTATGTATATGGCATGGATTTTAGGAACCGGGAGATGGAAAAAGATGCTTGGTCGGTCCTCCTACTTCAAATTTGGGGCACTGCGCGTGCAAACTACTGTGCCACCAGATAGGAGTGGTGTGTTAAGTATTACTATTCTTATCAGTTTAATCCCTGTTAAGTGCCTTTTTTTGGTTTGGTTTTTGAAGCCACAGTGCAGCACCAGAGGCCAGAAAAATTTGGCATGTACACATGCCTGAAAAATTAGGTATTGTTGCAGCCGCTGCTGTAGCAGTGGCCAGAAAAATTAATGTTTGTTTCCCAGGCAGAAAGTGCCCTAAAACATTGTGGCTTGAACCCTAGTTGGTGGCGGATAAGTCATGCAAGTCATCTGGCATTCGAAGATAAAATACAGCAGCGTGTGGACCATTTTTAGCCCAAGGCAGCTCATCTCATCAGGCCTTTTTTACTCAAATGTATCACCCAATGTCAGTCCCTTCGGGATCCATCCCTCATTCATCTTAATAAAGGTGAGGTAATCTAGACTTTTTTGAAATAGGCAACTTCACTTCTCAGTGACAATACCTCCTGATGCACTGAAGGTCCTTTCTGACAGGACACTTGAAGCGGGGCAGGCCAGAAATTCTAGTGCAAATTGGCATAGCTCAGGCCACAGGTCAAGCCTGCACACCCAGTAGTCAAGGGGTTCATCGCTCCTCAGAGTGTCGATATCTGCAGTTAAGGCGAGGTAGTTTGCTACCTGTCGGTCAAGTCGTTCTCTGAGGGTGGACCCCGAAGGGCTGTGGTGATGCATAGGAGTTAAAAAGCTCTGAATGTCCTCCATCAACAACATGTCTGTGAAGCATCCTGTCCTTGCCAGCGTGGTCGTGGGAGTCGGAGGATTACTTTCACCTCTTCCCCTGTTAGATTCCCATTGTGCTGTGACATCACCCTTATACGCTGTGTAAAGCATACTTTTTAATTTATTTTGGAACTGCTGCATCCTTTCCGACTTATGGTAATTTGGTAACATTTCAGGCACTTTATGCTTATACCGGGGGTCTAGTAGCGTGGACACCCAGTACAGGTCGTTCTCCTTCAGCTTTTTTATACGAGGGTCACACAACAGGCACGACAGCATGAAAGACCCCATTTGCACAAGGTTGGATGCCGAGCTACTCATGTCCCGTTCCTCATCCTCAGTGATCTCACTGAAGGTATCTTCTTCCCCCCAGCTACGCACAACACCATGGGTACCAGATAGGTGACAACGAGCACCCTGGGTTGCCTGTTTTGGTTGGTCTTCCTCCTCCTCCTCCTCAAAGCCACATTCCTTCTCTGACTACTCTTCCTCACAATCCTCTTCCAGCATTGCCGCTGGTCCAGCAAGCGATGCTGATAAGGCTGTTTCTGATAGTGATGGTGACCACAACTCTTCCTCTTCACGCTCATCTACGGCCTGATCCAGCACTCTTCACAGGGCACGCTCCAGGAAGAAAACAAATGGTATGATGTCACTGATGGTGCCTTAGGTGCGACTGACTAGGTTTGTCACCTCCTCAAAAGGATGCATGAGCCTACAGGCATTGCGCATGAGCGCCCAGTAACGTGGCAAAAAAAATCCCAGCTCTGCAGATGCTGTCCTAGCACCCAATTCCAACGTGTTGGGCTGTCACAAATCAAGCGCCTCACTGGCATGTTGTTTTGCCGCTGGATATTGGAAAAGTGCGCCATGGCCATGTACGAACGCCTCAAATGGCCACACACCTTACTGGCCTGCTTCAGGATGTCCTGGATGCACAAAGCATTGTACGATCAGATTACACACATGTACCATGCACGGCACATGTGTCAACTTGCCCAATTTCAATGCTGCCACCAAATTACTTCCGTTGTCAGATACCACTTTGCCGATCTCCAGTTGGTGCGGAGTCAGCTACTGATCCACCTGTGCATTCAGGGAGGACAGGAGTGCTGGTCCGGTGTGACTCTCTGATTTCAGGCAAGTCCACCCCAAGACGGCGTGACACTGCCATATCCGGGATGTGGAATAGTACCTGCGGAGCTGGGGGGGTGCCGTTGATGTGGAGCAAGACACAGCAGCAGAAGAGGACTCAGGAGGTTATGGAAGAGGATGGAGTAGGAGGAGTAGAGGAGGTGGCAGCAGGCCTGCCTGCAAGTCGTGGCAGTGTCACCAACTCATCCTCTGCAGAGCCACGCATTCCATGCTTGGCAGCCATCAGCAGGTTTACCCAATGCACAGTGTAGGTGATATACCTGCCCTGACCATGCTTTGTAGACCAGCTATCAGTGGTCATATGGACGTTGCCCCAACGCTGTGTGCCAGACATGCCATTACTTGCTTTCGCACAATCGAGTACAGGTTGGGGATTGCCTTTTGTGCAAAGAAATTTCGGCCGGGTACCTTCCACTGTGGTGTCCCAATAGCTACAAATTTTATGAACGCCTCAGACTCCACCAGCTTGTATGGTAAAAGCTGGCGGGCTAAGAGTTCAGACAAGCCAGCTGTCAGATGCCGGGCAAGGGGGTAACTTTGGGACATTGGCTTCTTATGCTCAAACATGTCCTTGACAGACACCTGACTGTGGGCAGATGAGCAGGAACTGCTACGGAAGAGAGACGGAGTGGCGGATGGCTGAGAGGGGGAAAGGAGGACAGCAGTGGTTGACTTGGCTGAAGATGCTGGACCAGGAGGAGGATGGCGGCTTTGAGTTTGTGTGCTGCTTGTACTCATGTGTTCATCCCATCGGCGTTTGTGATGTGAGATCATGTGCCTTTGCAAAGCAGTTGTACCTAGGTGGGTGTTGGACTTCCCACGACTCAGTTTCTTTTGGCACAGGTTGCAAATCGCATCGCTGTTGTCAGAGGCAGACACACAAAAAAAATTCCACACTGCTGAGCTCTGCGATGACGGCATTCTGATGGTGGCAACAGCATGCGTTGTTTGGCGTGCTGTCTGGCTGACCCCGGGTGCTGATGCATTCTGTCTGACTGTGCCACTAGCTCCTTGCGACGACCTCCCCCTACTTCCAACTCGTCTCCTCCTCCTCTCTGTCTCACCATCTGAACTTTCCCCCTCTTCTTCTTCTCTTCTAGCGGGCACCCACATGACATCCACGGACGCATCATCATCAACCGCTTCACTTGTATCTGACAAATCAACAAAGGAAGCAGCCGGTGAACTATTCGCAACATCACTATATGGCATGGATTTTAGGAACCGGGAGATGGAAAAAGATGCTTGGTCGGCCTCCTACTTCAAATTCAACCGCTTCACTTGTATCTGACAAATCAACAAAGGAAGCAGCAGCGGGTACAACATCATCATCATCACACCAAACGTCCATGTCTGTAATGCTGCCTGACTGAGACATATCACTGTTATCTACATCCTCTGTCAATGATGGTTGCACATTACTCATTTCTTCAAACTGATGTGTCAATAACTCCTCTGACAGATCAAGTGAATCGGCTGTGGTGCTAGTGTTGGTGTTGGCAGCAGGCGGGCGAGTGGTCACTTGAGAGGTGCCCGAAGCTAAGCTGGAGGTGGATGGTGCTTCAAGGTTCCGAGCGGAAGCTGTAGAAGATTGGGTGTCCTGTGTTATCCAGTCAACTAGGTCCTCCTCAGAACTTTTCGCATTCATGGTATGTGGCCTCTGAACACTGGTCATTATTGTAGGGTCAAAGGGAATCACAGCACCACGACCACGACGGCACCTGCGGGGTGGCCTGCCTCTGCCTGTCATTTTTTTTTTAAATGTACACTTACACTACTATTAAACAAGATATGAGTGGTGGCACTGGGCAAGTGGGCACAGTATACGCTGTGGGCCTGACACAAAAAAAGCAGACTTATGTTTCAAAGTCCAAAAAGTTTATTTTTTTTAAATGTACACTTACAGTACTATTAAACAAGATATGAGTGGTGGCACTGGGCAAGTGGGCACAGTATACACTGTGAGCCTGGCACACACACTGGCAAGCAGGCAACAGCCATTAGATTACACTAGCAGACTGATGTTTCACAGTCAAAAAAGTTTTTTTTTTTAATTTTTACACTACTGTTACAACAGATATGAGTGGTGGCACTAGTTGGCAAGTGGGGCTGGCACACACGCTGGCAGGCAGGCAACTGCAATTAGATTACACTAGCAGACTGATGTTTCACAGTCAAAACATTTTTTTTTTTAAATTTACACTACTGTTACAACAGATATGAGTGTTGGCACTAGTTGGCAAGTGGGCCTGGCACACACGCTGGCAGGCAGGCAACTGCAATTAGATTACACTAGAAGACTGATGTTTCACAGTCAAAAAAGTTTTTTTTTTTTTAAATTTACACTACTGTTACAACAGATATGAGTGGTGACACTAGTTGGCAAGTGGGCCTGGCACACACGCTGGCAGGCGGGCAACTGCAATTAGATTACACTAGCAGACTGAAGTTTCACAGTCAAAAAAGTTTTTTTTTAAAAAATGTACACTACTGTTACAACAGATATGAGTGGTGGCACTAGTTGGCAAGTGGGCCTGGCACACACGCTGGCAGGCAGGCAACTGCAATTAGACTACACTAGCAGACTGATGTTTCACAGTCAAAAAAGTTTTTTTTTAAAAATGTACACTACTGTTACAACAAGTATGAGTGGTGGCACTAGATGGCAAGTGGGCCTGGCACACACACTGGCAGGCAGGCAACTGCAATTAGATTACACTAGCAGACTGATGTTTCACAGTCAAAAAAGTTTTTTTTTTTTTAAATTTACACTACTGTTACAACAGATATAAGTGGTGGCACTAGTTGGCAAGTGGGCCTGGCACACACGCTGGCAGGCAGGCAACTGCAATTAGATTACACTAGAAGACTGATGTTTCACAGTCAAAATTACACAGGCCAAAAAAAAAAAAAAAGACTGATGTTCTAGCCCTAAAAAGGGCTTTTTTGGGGTGCTTTCCTTACAGATGATTCCTTCAGGACTGTAGTGAACACTGAATACACTAGCCTAGCTATCAATTTCCCTATAAAATCATCAGCAGCTACACTATCCCTCCTCTCACTAAGAATGCAGGATCAGAATGAATCTAAAATGGCTGCTGTCCAGGAGTTGTGAGGGTCTGGGAGGGAGTGTCTGCTGCTGATTGGCTGAAATGTGTCTGCAGACTGTGAGATACAGGGTCAAAGTTTACTCAATGATGATGAATAGGGGGCCCGCCGTAGCGAATGCGAACAAGCTATGTTCGCCGGGAACTATTCGCCGGTGAACTATTCGCGACATCACTATATGGCATGGATTTTAGGAACCGGGAGATGGAAAAAGATGCTTGGTCGGCCTCCTACTTCAAATTCAACCGCTTCACTTGTATCTGACAAATCAACAAAGGAAGCAGCAGCGGGTACAACATCATCATCATCACACCAAACGTCCATGTCTGTAATGCTGCCTGACTGAGACATATCACTGTTATCTACATCCTCTGTCAATGATGGTTGCACATTACTCATTTCTTCAAACTGATGTGTCAATAACTCCTCTGACAGATCAAGTGAATCGGCTGTGGTGCTAGTGTTGGTGTTGGCAGCAGGCGGGCGAGTGGTCACTTGAGAGGTGCCCGAAGCTAAGCTGGAGGTGGATGGTGCTTCAAGGTTCCGAGCGGAAGCTGTAGAAGATTGGGTGTCCTGTGTTATCCAGTCAACTAGGTCCTCCTCAGAACTTTTCGCATTCATGGTATGTGGCCTCTGAACACTGGTCATTATTGTAGGGTCAAAGGGAATCACAGCACCACGACCACGACGGCACCTGCGGGGTGGCCTGCCTCTGCCTGTCATTTTTTTTTTAAATGTACACTTACACTACTATTAAACAAGATATGAGTGGTGGCACTGGGCAAGTGGGCACAGTATACGCTGTGGGCCTGACACAAAAAAAGCAGACTTATGTTTCAAAGTCCAAAAAGTTTATTTTTTTTTAAATGTACACTTACAGTACTAATAAACAAGATATGAGTGGTGGCACTGGGCAAGTGGGCACAGTATACACTGTGAGCCTGGCACACACACTGGCAAGCAGGCAACTGCCATTAGATTACACTAGCAGACTGATGTTTCACAGTCAAAAAAGTTTTTTTTTTTTAATTTTTACACTACTGTTACAACAGATATGAGTGGTGGCACTAGTTGGCAAGTGGGGCTGGCACACACGCTGGCAGGCAGGCAACTGCAATTAGATTACACTAGCAGACTGATGTTTCACAGTCAAAACATTTTTTTTTTAAATTTACACTACTGTTACAACAGATATGAGTGTTGGCACTAGTTGGCAAGTGGGCCTGGCACACACGCTGGCAGGCAGGCAACTGCAATTAGATTACACTAGAAGACTGATGTTTCACGGTCAAAAAAGTTTTTTTTTTTTTAATTTACACTACTGTTACAACAGATATGAGTGGTGACACTAGTTGGCAAGTGGGCCTGGCACACACGCTGGCAGGCAGGCAACTGCAATTAGATTACACTAGCAGACTGAAGTTTCACAGTCAAAAAAGTTTTTTTTTAAAAAATGTACACTACTGTTACAACAGATATGAGTGGTGGCACTAGTTGGCAAGTGGGCCTGGCACACACGCTGGCAGGCAGGCAACTGCAATTAGACTACACTAGCAGACTGATGTTTCACAGTCAAAAAAGTTTTTTTTTAAAAATGTACACTACTGTTACAACAAGTATGAGTGGTGGCACTAGATGGCAAGTGGGCCTGGCACACACACTGGCAGGCAGGCAACTGCAATTAGATTACACTAGCAGACTGATGTTTCACAGTCAAAAAAGTTTTTTTTTTTTAAATTTACACTACTGTTACAACAGATATAAGTGGTGGCACTAGTTGGCAAGTGGGCCTGGCACACACGCTGGCAGGCAGGCAACTGCTATTAGATTACACTAGCAGACTGATGTTTCACAGTCAAAATTACACAGGCCAAAAAAAAAAAAAAAGACTAATGTTCTAGCCCTAAAAAGGGCTTTTTTGGGGTGCTTTCCTTACAGATGATTCCTTCAGGACTGTAGTGGACACTGAATACACTAGCCTAGCTATCAATTTCCCTATAAAATCATCAGCAGCTACACTATCCCTCCTCTCACTAAGAATGCAGGATCAGAATGAATCTAAAATGGCTGCTGTCCAGGAGTTGTGAGGGTCTGGGAGGGAGTGTCTGCTGCTGATTGGCTGAAATGTGTCTGCAGACTGTGAGATAAAGGGTCAAAGTTTACTCAATGATGATGAATAGGGGGCCCGCCGTAGCGAATGCGAACAAGCTATGTTCGCCGGGAACTATTCGCCGGTGAACTATTCGCGACATCACTATATGGCATGGATTTTAGGAACCGGGAGATGGAAAAAGATGCTTGGTCGGCCTCCTACTTCAAATTTGGGGCACTGTGCGTGCAATCTACTGTGCCACCAGATATGAGTGGTGTGTTAAGTAGTACTATTCTGATCAGTTTAATCCCTGTTACGTCCCCTATAAGGGGACGTGTATATGGCATGGATTTTAGGAACCGGGAGATGGAAAAAGATGCTTGGTCGGTCCTCCTACTTCAAATTTGTGGCACTGCACGTGCAATCTACTGTGCCACCAGATAGGAGTGGTGTGTTAAGTAGTACTATTCTGATCAGTTTAATCCCTGTTACGTCCCCTATCAGGAGACGTGTATATGGCATGGATTTTAGGAACCGGGAGATGGAAAAAAATGCTTGGTCAGTCCTCCTACTTCAAATTTGGGGCACTGCGCGTGCAATCTACTGTGCCACCAGATAGGAGTGGTGTGTTAAGTAGTACTATTCTGATCAGTTTAATCCCTGTTACGTCCCCTATTAGCGGACGTGTATATGGCATGGATTTTAGGAACCGGGAGATGGAAAAAGATGCTTGGTCGGTCCTCCTACTTCAAATTTGGGGCACTGCGCGTGCAATCTACTGTGCCACCAGATATGAGTGGTATGTTAAGTAGTACTATTCTGATCAGTTTAATCCCTATTACGTCCCCTATCAGGGGACGTGTATATGGCATGGATTTTAGGAACCGGGAGATGGAAAAAGATGCTTGGTCGGTCCTCCTACTTCAAATTTGGGGCACTGCGCATGCAATCTACTGTGCCACCAGATATGAGTGGTGTGTTAAGTAGTACTATTCTGATCAGTTTAATCCCTGTTACGTCCCCTATCAGGGGACGTGTATATGGCATGGATTTTAGGAACCGGGAGATGGAAAAAGATGCTTTGTCGGTCCTCCTACTTCAAATTTGGGGCACTGCGCGTGCAATCTACTGTGCCACCAGATATGAGTGGTGTGTTAAGTAGTACTATTCTGATCAGTTTAATCCCTGTTACGTCCCCTATCAGGGGACGTGTATATGGCATGGATTTTAGGAACCGGGAGATGGAAAAAGATGCTTGGTCGATCCTCCTACTTCAAATTTGGGGCACTGCGCATGCAATCTTCTGTGCCATCAGATAGGAGTGGTGTGTTAAGTAGTACTATTCCTATCAGTTTAATCGCTGTTATGTGTCTTTTTTACTGGTTTGGTTTTTGAAGCCACAGTGCAGCACCAGAGGCCAGAAAAAATGTACACATGCCTGAAAAATTAGGTATTGTTGCAGCTGCTGCTGTAGCAGCGGCCAGATAAATTGATGTTTGGTTCCCAGGCAGAAAGTGCCCTAAACATTGCGGCTTGAACCCTAGTTGGTGGCGGATAAGTCACGCAAGTCATCCGGCATTCAGAGATAAAATACAACAGCGTGTGGACCATTTTTAGCCCAAGGCAGCTCATCTCATCAGGCCTTTTTTAGTCAAATGTATCGCCCAATGTCAGTCCCTTCGGGATCCATCTCTCATTCATCTTAATAAAGGTGAGGTAATCTAGATTTTTTTGACCTAGGCGACTTCTCTTCTCAGTGACAATACCTCCTGCTGCACTGAAGGTCCTTTCTGACAGGACACTTGAAGCGGCCAGAAGTTCTATTGCAAATTGGGATAGCTCAGGCCACAGGTCAAGCCTGCACACCCAGTAGTCATGGGGTTCATCTCTCCTCAGAGTGTTGAGATCTGAAGTTAAGGTGAGGTAGTCTGCTACCTGTCGGTCCAGTCGTTCTCTGAGGGTAGAACCCGAAGGGCTGTGGCGATGCATAGGACTTAAAAAGCTCTGCATGTCCTCCAGCAACAACACATCTGTAAAGCATCCTGTCCTTACTGGCGTGGTTTTGGGAGTCAGAGGATTACTTTCACCTCTTCCCCTGTTAGATTCCCGTTGCGCTGTGACATCACCCTTATACGCTGTGTAAAGCATACTTTTTAATTTCTTTTGGAACTGCTGCATCCTTTCCGACTTGTGGTAATTCGGTAACATTTCAGGCACTTTATGCTTATACCGGGGGTCTAGTAGCGTGGACACCCAGTACAGGTCGTTCAGCTCCTTCAGATTTTTTATACGAGGGTCACTCAACAGGCACAACAGCATGAAAGACCCCATTTGCACAAGGTTGGATGCCAAGCTACTCATGTCCTGTTCCTAGTCCTCAGTGATCTCACTGAAGGTATCTTCTTCCCCCCAGCCACATACAACACCATGGGTACCAGATAGGTTGGTCTTCCTCCTCCTCCTCAAAGCCACATTCCTCCTCTGACTCCTCTTCCTCACAATCCTCTTTCAGCATTGCCGCTGGTCCAGCAAGCGATGCTGATAAGGCTGTTTCTGGTGGTGATGGTGACCACAACTCTTCCTCTTCATGCTCATCTACGGCCTGATCCAGCACTCTTCGCAGAGCACGCTCCAGGAAGAAAACAAATGGTATGATGTTGCTGATGGTGCCTTCGGTGCGACTGACTAGGTTTGTCACCTCCTCAAAAGGACGCATGAGCCTACAGGCATTGCGCATGAGCATCCAGTAACGTGGCAAAAAAATTCCCAGCTCCATAGAGGCTGTCCTAGCACCCCGGTCATACAAATAGTCGTTAACGGCTTTTTCTTGTTGGAGCAGGTGGTCGAACATTAGGAGTGTTGAATTCCAACGTGTCGGGCTGTCACAAATCAAGCGCCTCACTGGCATGTTGTTTCGCCGCTGAATATCTGAAAAGTGCGCCATGGCCGTGTAGGAATGCCTGAAATGGCCATACACCTTCCTGGCCTGCTTCAGGACGTCCTGTAAGCCTGGGTACTTATGCACAAAGCGTTGTAAGATCAGATTACACACATGTGCCATCCACGGCACATGTGTCAACTTGCCCAAATTCAATGCCGCCACCAAATTTCTTCCGTTGTCAAAAACCACTTTTCCGATCTCCAGTTGGTGCGGAGTCAGCCACTGATCCACCTGTGCGTTCAGGGTGGACAGGAGTGCTGGTCCAGTGTGACTATCTGCTTTCAGGCAAGTCAACCCCAAGACGGCGTGACACTGCCGTATCCGGGATGTGGAATAGTACCTGGGGAGCTGTGGGGGGTGCCGTTGATGTGAAGCAAGACGTAGCAGCAGAAGAGGACTCAGCCGAGGAGGTTATGGAAGAGCAAAGAATATTGAACCAGTGAGCGCAGGGTGATAAACACCAAACTCCTGAGAATACCTATGTGTTCCCAAAAATAGACAAATTAAATAACCAAAAAACGTGTGTGTCAGGAGCGCTACAGCTAAAGGTGATAGGAGAAGAGACTATATACTTATATAAAAATATGACATAGACAATAGCGTTATCTAAAATCTGACATAAATTTATTGCACAATAGATAATATTATTATCAATAAAAACGGACGTCTCCGTAAATAAAAGTTCTTAGGTTGCCGCCATATAATTATTGTAATTTGTAGAAAAGAGTTTGTAGTACAAATATCGTAGTACAAATATAAGACAGTCCAGTGTACACTTAGATATCCTTAATAGGTGTTGGTTTGCTAGCAAACAAGGGCTTACCCCAAACTTTTCACTCGATAACCTCCGTGGGTGAGTTACAGCCGTTTACGTGATGACATCACTTATGTGGGTGCTGTCCCAGATGGGCTTTCTGATTGGTCCAAATTCGGGACCAGCCAACAGCAACAGTGGTGACTCTTTCCACTAAAATGTAGCGTTCATCCGATGAATAATACCTGCACTTAGTGCTAACCAGCACGCAAGGTACAAAACTTCAGTAGTAGGTATGTTTGATTATCCGATAAAAAGTTCAGAGAGTTTGTTGCAAGTTTTCCCAAGAGCTAATTATATTAGCGGTATTGCACAATCCTCAATGAACACTGTGGTAGCTCCAGCTACATATAATAAATCTCAATAGTGGTTGCAGCACATCAACGCGTTTCTCCCTCTGCAGGGCTTTCTCAAGATGAATAATCTGCAACAGGTGTATCCTTATTTAAAGGTGTAGCTTGCTTCTCATTGGTTATGAAACACCTGGGAGTATTACCTAAGGTGGTCTTAATATTTAAGATGGTATTGGCAAGTAACCATATAATATAGGTAACTTAATATATGTAATTGCTTCACATTGTTACAAATGGTGGTTTCTATTATTGGATTTCATAGAACTCCCTTAAAGTGGTACTATAATTAATGTTATATCTTTTTAGACAATTTCTAAACTATTTGTGTTAAAATTATCTATTAAAAACATTTAAAAGGACTAAATGGGTACATAAAAGATAGTTCTAAGTGGATACTATACGTATAGTAAGATGCAGATTTGTGCGATAAATTAAAAATAGCTGTTATTAGTCAAATAAAAATGGAGAAATGTCTAGTTCAGAATTTAGACCAGCAGGGAACAAGGTATTGTGTCTGTAAATCAATTCTGCCTCTTTTATTTTCAATTTTTTTTCTATATTTCCCCCCCTCCAATTCTGCTTAATTTGTAGTATTCCCCAATATTTTAGATCTTTAGTATTGCCATTGTGTAGAGATTTGAAATGCCTATATAAATTGGTGTCTATCACTCCCTTCTCAATACATAATAGGTGTTCTCTTATCCTATCTTTGATCATTCGCTAAGGCCTAGATTTGGAGTTTGGCGTTAGCCGTGAAAACCAGCGTTAGAGGCTCCTAACGCTGGTTTTAGGCTAACTCCGGTATTTGGAGTCACTCAAAATAGGGTCTAACGCTCACTTTTCAGCGGCGACTTTTCCATACCGCAGATCCCCTTACGTAAATTGCCTATCCTATCTTTTCAATGGGATTTTTCTAACTCCGGTATTTAGAGTCGTGGCTGAAGTGAGCGTTAGACATCTAACGACAAAACTCCAGCCGCAGGAAAAAAGTCAGTAGTTAAGAGCTTTCTGGGCTAACGCCGGTTTATAAAGCTCTTAACTACTGTGCTCTAAAGTACACTAACACCCATAAACTACCTATGTACCCCTAAACCGAGGTCCCCCCACATCGCCGCAACTCGATTAAATTTTTTTAACCCCTAATCTGCCGACCGCCACCTACGTTATCCTTATGTACCCCTAATCTGCTGCCCCTAACACCGCCGACCCCTATATTATATTTATTAACCCCTAACCTGCCCCCCACAACGTCGCCTCCACCTACCTACACTTATTAACCCCTAATCTGCCGACCGCAAAGCGCCGCCACCTGCGTTATCCTTATGTACCCCTAATCTGCTGCCCCTAACACCGCCGACCCCTATATTATATTTATTAACCCCTAATCTGCCCCCCACAACGTCGCCTCCACCTGCCTACACTTATTAACCCCTAATCTGCCGACCGGAGCTCACCGCTATTCTAATAAATGTATTAACCCCTAAAGCTAAGTCTAACCCTAACACTAACACCCCCCTAACTTAAATATAATTTACATCTAACGAAATTAATTAACTCTTATTAAATAAATTATTCCTATTTAAAGATAAATACTTACCTGTAAAATAAATCCTAATATAGCTACAATATAAATTATAATTATATTATAGCTATTTTAGGATTTATATTTATTTTACAGGTAACTTTGTATTTATTTTAACCAGGTACAATAGCTATTAAATAGTTAAGAACTATTTAATAGCTAAAATAGTTAAAATAATTACAAAATTACCTGTAAAACAAATCCTAACCTAAGTTACAATTAAACCTAACACTACACTATCAATAAATTAATTAAATAAACTACCTACTATTACCTACAATTAACCTAACACTACACTATCAATAAATTAATTAAATACAATTCCTACAAATAAATACAATTAAATAAACTAGCTAAAGTACAAAAAATAAAAAAGAACTAAGTTACAAAAAATAAAAAAATATTTACAAACATAAGAAAAATATTACAACAATTTTAAAATAAATACACCTACTCTAAGCCCCCTAATAAAATAACAAAGCCCCCCAAAATAAAAAAATGCCCTACCCTATTCTAAATTACTAAAGTTCAAAGCTCTTTTACCTTACCAGCCCTGAACAGGGCCCTTTGTGGGGAATGCCCCAAAGAATTCAGCTCTTTTGCCTGTAAAAAAAAACATACAATCCCCCCCCCAACATTACAACCCACCACCCACATACCCCTAATCTAACCCAAACCCCCCTTGAATAAACCTAACACTAAGCCCCTGAAGATCTTCCTACCTTATCTTCACCCTGCCAGGTTCACCGATCCGTCCTGAAGAGCTCCTCCGATGTCCTGATCCAAGCCCAAGCGGGGGGCTGAAGAGGTCCATGATCCGGCTGAAGTCTTCATCCAAGCGGGAGCTGAAGAGGTCCCTGATCCGGATGAAGTCTTCATCCAAGCGGGAGCTGAAGAGGTCCATGATCCGGATGAAGTCTTCTATCAACGGCATCTTCAATCTTCTTTCTTCCGGATCCGGAATTAAGGTAGGAATATTCTGATTGGCTAAGAACTATTTAATAGCCGGAACAGCCAATAGAATGCGAGCTCAATCTGATTGGCTGATTGGATCAGCCAATCAGATTGAACTTGATTCTGATTGGCTGATTCCATCAGCCAATCAGAATATTCCTACCTTAATTCCGATTGGCTGATAGAATCCTATCAGCCAATCGGAATTCGAGGGACGCCATCTTGGATGACGTCCCTTAAAGGAACCGTCATTCGGCTAGTAGGCGTCGGGAGAAGAGGATGTTTCGCGTCGGAGGTCTGCAAGATGGATCCGGAAGAAAGAAGATTGAAGATGCCGTTGATAGAAGACTTCATCCGGATCATGGACCTCTTCAGCTCCCGCTTGGATGAAGACTTCATCCAGATTATGGACCTCTTCAGCTCCCGCTTGGATGAAGACTTCAGCTGGATCATGGACCTCTTCAGCCACCCGCTTGGGCTTGGATCAGGACATCGAAGGAGCTCTTCAGGACGGATCGGTGAACCTGGCAGGGTGAAGATAAGGTAGGAAGATCTTCAGGGGCTTAGTGTTAGGTTTATTTAAGGGGGGTTTGGGTTAGATTAGGGGTATGTGGGTGGTGGGTTGTAATGTTGGGGGGGATTGTATGTTTTTTTTACAGGCAAAAGAGCTGAATTCTTTGGGGCATGCCCCGCAAAGGGCCCTGTTCAGGGCTGGTAAGGTAAAAGAGCTTTGAACTTTAGTAATTTAGAATAGGGTAGGGCATTTTTTTATTTTGGGGGCTTTGTTATTTTATTAGGGGGCTTAGAGTAGGTGTAATAAGTTTAAAATTGTTAAAATATTTTTCTTATGTTTGTAAATATTTTTTTATTTTTTGTAACTTAGTTCTTTTTTATTTTTTGTACTTTAGCTAGTTTATTTAATTGTATTTATTTGTAGGAATTGTATTTAATTAATTTATTGATAGTGTAGTGTTAGGTTAATTGTAGGTAATTGTAGGTAGTTTATTTAATTAATTTATTGATAGTGTAGTGTTAGGTTTAATTGTAACTTAGGTTAGGATTTATTTTACAGGTAAATTTGTAATTATTTTAACTATTTTAGCTATTAAATAGTTCTTAACTATTTAATAGCTATTGTACCTGGTTAAAATAAATACAAAGTTACCTGTAAAATAAATATAAATCCTAAAATAGCTATAATATAATTATAATTTATATTGTAGCTATATTAGGATTTATTTTACAGGTAAGTATTTATCTTTAAATATGAATAATTTATTTAATAAGAGTTAATTAATTTTGTTAGATGTAAATTATATTTAAGTTAGGGGGGTGTTAGTGTTAGGGTTAGACTTAGCTTTAGGGGTTAATACATTTATTAGAATAGCGGTGAGCTCCAGTCGGCAGATTAGGGGTTAATAATTGAAGTTAGGTGTCGGCGATGTTAGGGAGGGCAGATTAGGGGTTAATACTATTTATTATAGGGTTAGTGAGGCGGATTAGGGGTTAATAACTTTATTATAGTAGCGCTCAGGTCCGGTCAGCAGATTAGGGGTTAATAAGTGTAGGCAGGTGGAGGCGACGTTGTGGGGGGCAGATTAGGGGTTAATAAACATAATATAGGGGTCGGCAATGTTAGGGCAGCAGATTAGGGGTACATAGGGATAATGTAAGTAGCGGCGGTTTACGGAGCGACAGATTAGGGGTTAATAATAATATGCAGGGGTCAGCGATAGCGGGGGCGGCAGATTAGGGGTTAATAAGTGTAAGGTTAGGGGTGTTTAGACTCAGGGTACATGTTAGGGTGTTAGGTGCAGACGTAGGAAGTGTTTCCGCATAGCAAACAATGGGGCTGCGTTAGGAGCTGAACGCGGCTTTTTTGCAGGTGTTAGGTTTTTTTTCAGCTCAAACGGCCCCATTGTTTCCTATGGGAGAATCGTGCACGAGCACGTTTTTGAGGCTGGCCGCTTGCGTAAGCAACTCTGGTATCGAGAGTTGAAGCTGCGTTAAAAATGCTCTACGCTCCTTTTTTGGAGCCTAATGCAGCCTTTATGTGGACTCTCAATACCAGAGTTATTTTTATGGTGCGGCCAGAAAAAAGCCGGCGTTAGTTTTTCGGGTCGTTACCGACAAAACTCCAAATCTAGCCGTTAGTCTCCCCAAAATAAAATAAATTGCATGTGCATTTAAGAATATAGATTACCCCCTTTGTGGTGCATCTAATGCATTCTTTAATAGTGATTTCTTCTCCTGTATTTGGAATGGTGATAACTTTCCTTTTATCACTATGTTTACATGCCTTGCATGAATAACAAGGAAAGAAACCTGATATTTTTCCTCCTTGTAAATCTTTTTGTGTGAAATTTGATTTCTGATTTATCTCATGTGAGCTAGGCGCAAGTATTGATTTGAATTTTTTTGTCTTTTTAAAGATTAGTCTTTGTGAGGGAGGGAGTACATCTCCTAATATTGGGTCGGCTTTTAGTATTGCCCAGTGTTTATTTAAAATCCTTCTCATAATGCCATGGTCTACATTATATTCCGTTATGAATGGGACATCAATTAAATCTGAATTCTTTTTAGTTGTCTTTTGTTTATATGAGAGGAGGCTCTTTCTATCAGTATTCCTTGCTCTTATTACAGCCCTATTGACAACCTTTAGGTTATGGAAGAGTATGGAGTAGGAGGAGTAAAGGAGGTGGTAGCAGGCCTGCCTGCAAGTCGTGGCGGTGTCACCAACTCCTCTGCAGAGCCACGCATTCCATGCTTGGCAGCCGTTAGCAGGTTTACCCAATGCGCAGTGTAGGGGATATACCTGCCCTGACCATGCTTTGCAGACCAGGTATCAGTGGTCAGATGGACCCTTGGCCCAACACTGTGTGCCAGACATGCCATTACTTCCTTTTGCACAATCGAGTACAGGTTGGGGATTGCCTTTTGTGTAAAGAAATTTTGGCTGGGTACCTTCCACTGCAGTGTCCCAATAGCTACAAATTTTTTGAACGCCTCATACTCCACCAGCTTGTATGGTAAAAGCTGGCGGGCTAAGAGTTCAGACAAGACAGCTGTCAGACGCCGGGCAAGGGGGTGACTTTGGGACATTGGCTTCTTACGCTCAAACATGTCCTTGACAGACACCTGACTGTGGGCTGGTGATGAGCAGGAACTGCTCAAGGCAAGAGACGGAGTGGCGGATGGTTGAGAGGGGGCAAGGAGGACAGCAGTGGTTGACATGGCTGAAGATGCTGGACCAGGAGGAGGATGGCGGCTTTGAGTTTATATGCTGCTTGTACTCATGTGTTGATCCCATAGGCGTTTGTAATGTGCGATCATGTGCCTTCGCAAAGCAGTTGTACCTAGGTGGGTGTTGGACTTCCCACGACTCAGTTTCTTTTGGCACAGGTTGCAAATCGCATCGCTGTTGTCAGAGGCAGACACACACAAAAAATGCCACACTGCTGAGCTCTGCGATGACGGCATTCTGGTGGTGGCAACAGCATGCGTTGATTTGCGTGCTGTCTGGCTGACCCCGGGTGCCGATGCATGCTGTCTGACTGTGCCACTAGCTCCTTGCGACGGCCTCCCCCTGCTTCCAACTCGTCTCCTCCTCCTCCTCTCTGTCTCCCCATCTGAACTTTCCCCCTGTTCTTCTTCTCTTCTAGTGGGCACCCACGTGACATCCACGGACACATCGTCATCATCAACCACTTCACTTGTATCTGACAACTCAACAAAGGAAGCAGCAGTGGGTACAACATCATCATCATCACACCATACGTCCATGTCTGTAATGCTGCCTGACTGAGACATATCACTGTTATCTACATCCTCTGTCAATGATGGTTGCTCATCACTTATTTCTTCAAACTGATGTGTAAATAACTCCTCTGACAGATCAAGTGAAGCGGCTGTGGTGCTAGTGTTGGTGGTGGCGGTAGGCGGGCAAGTGGTAACTTGAGAGGTGCCCGAAGCTAAGCTGGAGGAGGCTGGTGCGTCAAGGTTCCGAGCGGAAGCTGTAGAAGATTGGGTGCCCTGTGCTAGCCAGTCAACTATGTCCTCAGAACTTTTCAAGTTCATGGTACGTGGCCTCTGAACACTGGGCATTATTCTAGGGCCAAAGGGAATCACAGCACCACGACCACGACGGCACCTTCGGGTGGCCTGCCTCTGCCTGTCATTTTTTTTAAATGTACACTTACACTACTATTAAACAAGATATGAGTGGTGGCACTGGGCAAGTGGGCACAGTAAACGCTGTGAGCCTGACACAACAAAGCAGACTGATGTTTCCACTGACTTGAGCCATGTCATTTAACCACTCAAATAGATACATGGAGTAAATAACAGCACGTGAATCCTATACACAACAGCTAACAAGTATAAATGGAGGTGCAAATATAAACTAAAGATATTGGAACAGTAGTATATAGTCATACTAGTATAGCAAAACAAACAAGCAGGGCATTAACCACCTTTTTATAAGCCGACAAGGTATATTGAGTTTTAAAACAGAAAATGGATAATAATGTCAACATTTTAGATTGCTCCAGAGTATATAAAGCTACTCATATTACGAGTGAGGCACTATTTTTATTATTATCAGGTATTTATAAAGCGCCAGCAGATTACGCAGCGCTATACAAGTAAAAGTAAAACATTACAAGGATGCATTACATACACAAACAAACAAGTACAGTATTGGGGTACATTACAGTTGTAGGTGCAATAATGAGTTATACAAAAGGAAAGGAATGCCCTTCCCCTGAGCACAATCAGTAGTAGTTCACTTTAAATGCAAAGTGTCCTGCAGGTAGAAAGGCTCTCAAGCTTACAATCTAAGGGAGAGGGAATGGACACGAAAGGTAATGGAAATAAGCCTGATATAAGGCAGGGTAAACTGAGAGTGGGTGAAGTGTGTGGCAAGCAAATGAGGGTTGGGAGAGTGTAACAGAATATGGTAAAGTGTCAGTACAGAGGCTGTGAGGGTGAATTATTGTCTCTAACCTGGTTCGTTAGCGACAGCTGCACCTAATTGCTGTTAGGAGGTGTTTATATATTAAGGTAAACACCGTGGAGGGACTAGTGCGTGTAAATTTTAAGAGATATTGCTGTAGGTGTGAGCTTGGAAATTGCAGGGAAATTTTCAAAGATATTGCAGTAGGTGTGAGCTTGGAAATTGCAGGGAAATTTTCTGAGATATTGCGGTAGGTGTGAGCTTGGAAATGGCAGGGAAATTTTCAGAGATATTGCAGTAGGTGTGAACTTGGAAATTGCTGGGAAAGTTTCAGAGATATTGCAGTAGGTGTGAGCTTGGAAATTGCAGGGAAAGTTTCAGAAATATTGCAGCAGGTGTGAGCTTGGAAATTGCAGGGAAATTTTCAGAGATATTGCAGTAGGTGTGAGCTGTAACAAAGAGAGTGGTAAGTAAAATTTCCTGTTGATAAAGTGAAGGAATAGGGGGAGGTGTGTCTTGGAAAAGTGTAGAGGGGGGGAAAGATTGGTATGTACAATAATAAAGGTTAAAACCAATTCCATATTAGCCCAACAGATATAAGGAAAAAAACAAAAAGTACTCAATGTCTTGATTGGAGATATCAGTCTGATTTAGCTTGGAAATTGCAGGGACATTTTCAGAGATATTGCAGTAGGTGTGAGCTTGGAAATTGCAGGGAAATTTTCAGAGATATTGCAGTAGGTGTGAGCTTGGAAATTGCAGGGAAATTTTCAGAGATATTGCAGTAGGTGTGAGCTTGGAAATTGCAGGGAAATTTTCAGAGATATTGCAGTAGGTGTGAGCTGTAACAAAGAGAGTGATAAGTAACATTTCCTGTTGATAAAGTGAAGGAATAGGGGGAGGTGTGTCTTGGAAAAGAGTAGAGGCGGGGAGGGAAGATTGGAATGTACAATAATAAAGGTTAAAACCAATTCCATATTAGCCCAACAGATATAAGGAAATAACAAAAAATACTCTATGTCTTGATTGGAGATATCAGTATGATTTACCTTGGAAATTGCAGGGAAATTTTAGGAGATATTGCAGTAGGTGTGAGCTTGGAAATTGCAGGGAAATTTTCAGAGATATTGCAGTAGGTGTGAGCTTAGAAATTGCAGGGAAATTTTCAGAGATATTAAAGTAGGTGTGAGCTTGGAAATTGCAGGGACATTTTCAGAGATATTGCAGTAGGTGTGAGCTTGGAAATTGCAGGGACATTTTCTGAGACATTGCAGTAGATGGGAGCTTGGAAATTGCAGGGAAATTTTCAGAGAAATTGCAGTAGGTGTGAGCTTGGAAATTGCAGGAAAATTTTCAGAGATATTGCAGTAGGTGTGAGCTTGGAAATTGCCGGGACATTTTCAGAGATATTGCAGTAGATGTGAGCTTGGAAATTGCAGGGAAATTTACAGAGATATTGTAGTAGGTGTGAGCTTAGAAATTGCAGGGAAATTTTCAGAGATATTGCAGTAGGTGTGAGCTTGGAAATTGCAGGGACATTTTCAGAGATATTGCAGTAGGTGTGAGCTTGGAAATTGCAGGGAAATTTTCAGAGATATTGCAGTAGGTGTGAGCTTGGAAATTGCAGGGAAATTTTCAGAGATATTGCAGTAGGTGTGAACTTGGAAATTGCAGGGAAATTTTCTGAGATATTGCAGTAGGTGTGAGCTTGGAAATTGCAGGGAAATTTTCTGAGATATTGCAGTAGGTGTGAGCTTGGAAATTGCAGGGACATTTTCAGAGATATTGCAGTAGGTGTGAGCTTGGAAATTGCAGGGAAATTTTCAGAAATATTGCAGTAGGTGTGAGCTTGGAAATTGCAGGGAAATTTTCTGAGATATTGCTGTAGGTGTGAGCTGTAACAAAGAGAGTGGTAAGTAAAATTTCCTGTTGATAAAGTAAAGGAATAGGGGGAGATTTGTCTTGGAAAAGATTAGAGGGGGGGTGGGAGGGAAGATTGGAATGTACAATAATAAAGGTTAAAACCAATTCCATATAAGCCCGAGATATAAGGAAAAAACAAAAATACTCAATGTCTTGATTGGAGATATCAGTCTGATTTACCTTTAAAATTGCAGGGAAATTTTCAGAGATATTGCAGTAGGTGTGAGCTTGGAAATTGCAGGGAAATTTTCAGAGATATTGCAGTAGGTGTGAGCTTGGAAATTGCAGGGGCATTTTCAGAGATATTGCAGTAGGTGTGAGCTTGGAAATTGCAGGGAAATTTTCAGAGATATTGCAGTAGGTGTGAGCTTGGAAATTGCAGGGACATTTTTAGAGATATTGCAGTAGGTGTGAGCTTGGAAATTGCAGGGAAATTTTCAGAGATATTGCAGGAGGTGTGAGCTTGGAAAATGCAGGGACATTTTCAGAGATATTGCAGTAGGTGTGAGTTTGGAAATTGCAGGGATATTTTCAGAGATATTGCAGTAGGTGTGAGCTTGGAAATGGCAGGGAAATTTTCAGAGATATTGCAGTAGGTGTGAGCTTTAAAATTGCAGGGAAAGTTTCAGAGATATTGCAGTAGGTGTGAGCTGTAACAAAGAGAGTGGTAAGTAAAATTGATAAAGTGAAGGAATAGGGGGAGGTGTGTCTTGGAAAAGAGTAAAGGGGGGGAGGGAAGATTGGAATGTACAATAATAAAGGTTAAAACCAATTCCATATTAGCCCAACAGATATAAGGAAAAAACAAAAATACTCAATGTCTTGATTGGAGATATCAGTCTGATTTACCTTGGAAATTGCAGGGAAATTTTCAGAGATATTGCAGTAGGTGTGAGCTTGGAAATTGCAGGGAAATTTTCAGAGATATTGCAGTAGGTGTGAGCTTGGAAATTGCAGGGACATTTTCAGAGATATTGCAGTAGGTGTGAGCTTGGAAATTGCAGGGAAATTTTCAGAGATATTGCAATAGGTGTGAGCTTGGAAATTGCAGGGAAATTTTCTGAGATATTGCAGTAGGTGTGAGCTTGGAAATTGCAGGGACATTTTCAGAGATATTGCAGTAGGTGTGAGCTTGGAAATTGCAGGGAAATTTTCAGAGATATTGCAGTAGGTGTGAGCTTGGAAATTGCAGGGAAATTTTTAGAGATATTGCAGTAGATGTGAGCTTGGAAATTGCAGGGACATTTTCAGAGATATTGCAGTAGGTGTGAGCTTGGAAATTGCAGGGAAATTTTCTGAGATATTGCAGTAGGTGTGAGCTTGGAAATTGCAGGGACATTTTCAGAGATATTGCAGTAGGTGTGAGCTTGAAAATTGCAGGGAAAGTTTCAGAGAGATTGCAGTAGGTGTGAGCTGTAACAAAGAGAGTGGTAAATAAAATTGATAAAGTGAAGGAATAGGGGGAGGTGTGTCTTGGAAAAGAGTAGAGGGGGGAGGGAAGATTGGAATGTACAATAATAAAGGTTAAAACCAATTCCATATTAGCCAGACAGATATAAGGAAAAAACAAAAATACTCAATGTCTTGATTGGAGATATCAGTCTGATTTACTTTGGAAATCCCAAGCGGAGTCGACATAGCTTACATATCATCTGATGCAGCAGACCGCGAAGTGCCAGAAAAACACCAGTCATATTATGCTGCGACTGACAGTGACCTTTGGGATCAGTCTCGAGCAGTTCGGATCAGCAGAGTTGCAGCTTGGAAGGTCTCTTACTTTTCACACTCAGAACTGTTCCTTTTTCCGGGTGGCCTCCTCCAACACTGCCCATATATCAAGGATCAGGGATTCAGCATGCTGCGAGGGCTCATTCACGAGGCTTTCATCAGTCTCATCACATTTGGCAAAAAAAAACATTTTCAGAGCAATATCTCTGAAAATGTCCTTGCAATTTCCAAGCTCACACCTACTGCAATATCTCAGAAAATTTCCCTGCAATTTCCAAGCTCACACCTACTGCAATATCTCTGAAAAATTCCCTGCAATTTCCAAGCTTACACCTACTGCAATATCTCTGAAAATTTCACTGCAATTTCCAAGCTCACACCTACTGCAATATCTCTGAAAATTTCCCTGCAATTTCCAAGCTCACACCTACTGCAATGTCTCCTCTTAAAATTTCCCTGCAATTTCCAAGCTCACACCTACTGCAATATCTCTGAAAAATTCCCTGCAATTTCCAAGATCACACCTACTGCAATATCTCTGAAAAATTCCCTGCAATTTCCAAGCTTACACCTACTGCAATATCTCTGAAAATTTCCCTGCAATTTCCAAGCTCACACCTACTGCAATATCTCTGAAAATTTCCCTGCAATTTCCAAGCTCACACCTACTGCAATGTCTCCTCTTAAAATTTCCCTGCAATTTCCAAGCTCACACCTACTGCAATATCTCTGAAAAATTCCCTGCAATTTCCAAGATCACACCTACTGCAATATCTCTGAAAATTTCCCTGCAATTTCCAAGCTCACACCTACTGCAAAATCTCTGAAAATTTCCCTGCAATTTCCAAGCTCACTTATCTCTGAAAATTTCCCTTCAATTTCCAAGCACACACCTACTGCAATATCTCTGAAAATTTCCTTGCAATTTCCAAGCTCACACCTATTTCCCTGCAATTTCCAAGCTCTCACCTACTGCAATATCTCTGAAAATTTCCATGCAATTCCAAGCTCACACCTACTGCAATATCTCTGAAAATTTCCATGCAATTTCCAAGCTCACACCTACTGCAATATCTCTGAAAATTTCCCTGCAATTTCCAAGCTCACACCTACTGCAATATCTCTGAAATTTTCCCTGCAATATCCAAGCTCACACCTACTGCAATATCTCTGAAAATCTCCCTGCAATTTCCAAGCTCACACCTACTGCAATATCTCTTAAAATTTCCCTGCAATTTCCAAGCTCACACCTACTGCAATATCTCTGAAAATGTCACTGCAATTTCCAAGCTCACACCTACTGCAATATCTCAGAAAATTTCCCTGCAATTTCAAAGCTCACACCTACTGCAATATCTCTGAAAATTTCCCTGCAATTTCCAAGCTTACACCTACTGCAATATCTCTGAAAATTTCCAAGCTCACACCTACTGCAATATCTCTGAAAAATTCCCTGCAATTTCCAAGCTCACACCTACTGCAATATCTCTGAAATTTTCCCTGCAATTTCCAAGCTCACACCTACTGCAATATCTCCTCTGAAAATTTCCCTGCAATTTCCAAGCTCACACCTACTGCAATATCTCTGAAAAATTCCCTGCAATTTCCAAGATCACACCTACTGCAAAATCTCTGAAAATTTCCCTGCAATTTCCAAGCTCACACCTACTGCAAAATCTCTGAAAATTTCCCTGCAATTTCCAAGCTCACACCTCCTACAATATCTCTGAAAATTTCCCTGCAATTTCCAAGCACACACCTACTGCAATATCTCTGAAAATTTCCTTGCAATTTCCAAGCTCACACCTACTGCAATATCTCTGAAAATTTCCCTGCAATTTCCAAGCTCTCACCTACTGCAATATCTCTGAATATTTCCATGCAATTCCAAGCTCACACCTACTGCAATATCTCTGAAAATTTCCATGCAATTTCCAAGCTCACACCTACTGCAATATCTCTGAAAAATTCCCTGCAATTTCCAAGATCACACCTACTGCAAAATCTCTGAAAATTTCCCTGCAATTTCCAAGCTCACACCTCCTACAATATCTCTGAAAATTTCCCTGCAATTTCCAAGCACACACCTACTGCAATATCTCTGAACATTTCCCTGCAATTTCCAAGCTCTCACCTACTGCAATATCTCTTAAAATTTCCATGCAATTCCAAGCTCACACCTACTGCAATATCTCTGAAAATTTCCATGAAATTTCCAAGCTAACACCTACTGCAATATCTCTGAAAATTTTCCTGCAATTTCCAAGCTCACACCTACTGCAATATCTCTGAAAATTTAAATGCAATTTCCAAGAACACACCTACTGCAATATCTCTGAAAAATTCCTTGCAATTTCCAAGCTCACACCTACTGCAATATCTCTGAAAATTTCCCTGCAATTTCCAAGCGCACACCTCCTGCAATATCTCTGAAAATCTCCCTGCAATTTCCAAGCTCACAACTACTGCAATATCTCTGAAAAATTCCCTGCAATTTCCAAGCTCACACCTACTGCAATATCTCTTAAAATTTCCCTGCAATTTCCAAGCTCACACCTACTGCAATATCTCTGAACATTTCCCTGCAATTTCCAAGCTTCCACCTACTGCAATATCTCTGAAAATTTCCCTGCAATTTCCACGCTCACACCTACTGCAATATCTCTGAAAATGTCCCTACAATTTCCAAGCTCACACCTACTGCAATATCTCTGAAAAATTCCCTGCAATTTCCAAGATCACACCTACTGCAAAATCTCTGAAAATTTCCCTGCAATTTCCAAGCTCACACCTACTGCAAAATCTCTGAAAATTTCCCTGCAATTTCCAAGCTCACACCTACTGCAATGTCTCCTCTTAAAATTTCCCTGCAATTTCCAAGCTCACACCTACTGCAATATCTCTGAAAAATTCCCTGCAATTTCCAAGATCACACCTACTGCAATATCTCTGAAAATTTCCCTGCAATTTCCAAGCTCACACCTACTGCAAAATCTCTGAAAATTTCCCTGCAATTTCCAAGCTCACACCTCCTACAATATCTCTGAAAATTTCCCTGCAATTTCCAAGCACACACCTACTGCAATATCTCTGAAAATTTCCTTGCAATTTCCAAGCTCACACCTATTTCCCTGCAATTTCCAAGCTCTCACCTACTGCAATATCTCTGAAAATTTCCATGCAATTCCAAGCTCACACCTACTGCATTATCTCTGAAAATTTCCATGCAATTTCCAAGCTCACACCTACTGCAATATCTCTGAAAATTTCCCTGCAATTTCCAAGCTCACACCTACTGCAATATCTCTGAAATTTTCCCTGCAATATCCAAGCTCACACCTACTGCAATATCTCTGAAAATCTCCCTGCAATTTCCAAGCTCACACCTACTGCAATATCTCTTAAAATTTCCCTGCAATTTCCAAGCTCACACCTACTGCAATATCTCTGAAAATGTCACTGCAATTTCCAAGCTCACACCTACTGCAATATCTCAGAAAATTTCCCTGCAATTTCAAAGCTCACACCTACTGCAATATCTCTGAAAATTTCCCTGCAATTTCCAAGCTTACACCTACTGCAATATCTCTGAAAATTTCCAAGCTCACACCTACTGCAATATCTCTGAAAAATTCCCTGCAATTTCCAAGCTCACACCTACTGCAATATCTCTGAAAATTTCCCTGCAATTTCCAAGCTCACACCTACTGCAATATCTCCTCTGAAAATTTCCCTGCAATTTCCAAGCTCACACCTACTGCAATATCTCTGAAAAATTCCCTGCAATTTCCAAGATCACACCTACTGCAAAATCTCTGAAAATTTCCCTGCAATTTCCAAGCTCACACCTACTGCAAAATCTCTGAAAATTTCCCTGCAATTTCCAAGCTCACACCTCCTACAATATCTCTGAAAATTTCCCTGCAATTTCCAAGCTCACACCTACTGCAATATCTCTGAAAATTTCCCTGCAATTTCCAAGCTCACACCTACTGCAATATCTCTGAAAATTTCCCTGCAATTTCCAAGCTCTCACCTACTGCAATATCTCTGAATATTTCCATGCAATTCCAAGCTCACACCTACTGCAATATCTCTGAAAATTTCCATGCAATTTCCAAGCTCACACCTACTGCAATATCTCTGAAAAATTCCCTGCAATTTCCAAGATCACACCTACTGCAAAATCTCTGAAAATTTCCCTGCAATTTCCAAGCTCACACCTCCTACAATATCTCTGAAAATTTCCCTGCAATTTCCAAGCACACACCTACTGCAATATCTCTGAACATTTCCCTGCAATTTCCAAGCTCTCACCTACTGCAATATCTCTTAAAATTTCCATGCAATTCCAAGCTCACACCTACTGCAATATCTCTGAAAATTTCCATGAAATTTCCAAGCTAACACCTACTGCAATATCTCTGAAAATTTTCCTGCAATTTCCAAGCTCACACCTACTGCAATATCTCTGAAAATTTAAATGCAATTTCCAAGAACACACCTACTGCAATATCTCTGAAAAATTCCTTGCAATTTCCAAGCTCACACCTACTGCAATATCTCTGAAAATTTCCCTGCAATTTCCAAGCGCACACCTCC
This sequence comes from Bombina bombina, assembly GCF_027579735.1. NCBI lineage: Eukaryota > Metazoa > Chordata > Amphibia > Anura > Bombinatoridae > Bombina > Bombina bombina. The sequence goes on from NC_069503.1 coordinate 851,091,738, forward strand.
TGCAATATCTCTGAAAATCTCCCTGCAATTTCCAAGCTCACAACTACTGCAATATCTCTGAAAAATTCCCTGCAATTTCCAAGCTCACACCTACTGCAATATCTCTTAAAATTTCCCTGCAATTTCCAAGCTCACACCTACTGCAATATCTCTGAACATTTCCCTGCAATTTCCAAGCTTCCACCTACTGCAATATCTCTGAAAATTTCCCTGCAATTTCCACGCTCACACCTACTGCAATATCTCTGAAAATGTCCCTACAATTTCCAAGCTCACACCTACTGCAATATCTCTGAAAAATTCCCTGCAATTTCCAAGATCACACCTACTGCAAAATCTCTGAAAATTTCCCTGCAATTTCCAAGCTCACACCTACTGCAAAATCTCTGAAAATTTCCCTGCAATTTCCAAGCTCACACCTCCTACAATATCTCTGAAAATTTCCCTGCAATTTCCAAGCACACACCTACTGCAATATCTCTGAAAAGTTCCTTGCAATTTCCAAGCTCACACCTACTGCAATATCTCTGAAAAATTCCTTGCAATTTCCAAGCTCACACCTACTGCAATATCTCTGAAAATTTCCCTGCAATTTCCAAGCTCACACCTCCTGCAATATCTCTGAAAATCTCCCTGCAATTTCAAAGCTCACAACTACTGCAATATCTCTGAAAATTTCCCTGCAATTTCCAAGCTCACACCTACTGCAATATCTCTGAAAATTTCCCTGCAATTTCCAAGCTCACAACTACTGCAATATCTCTGAAAATTTCCCTGCAATTTCCAAGCTCACACCTACTGCAATATCTCTGAAAATTGCCCTGCAATTTCCAAGCTCACACCTACTGCAATATCTCTGAAAATTTTCCCTGCAATTTCCAAGCTCACACCTACTGCAATATCTCTGAAAATTTCCCTGCAATTTTCAAGCTCACACCTACTGCAATATCTCTGAAAATTTCCCTGCAATTTCCAAGATCACACCTACTGCAATATCTCTGAAAATGTCCCTGCAATTTCCGAGCTCACACCTACTGCAATATCTCTGAAAATTTCCCTGCAATTTCCAAGCTCACACCTCCTGCAATATCTCTGAAAATTTCCCTGCAATTTCCAAGCTCACACCTCCTGCAATATCTCTGAAAATTTCCCTGCAATTTCCAAGCTCACACCTACTGCAATATCTCTGAAAATGTCCCTGCAATTTCCAAGCTCACACCTCCTGCAATATCTCTTAAAATTTCCCTGCAATTTCCAAGCTCACACCTACTGCAATATCTTTGTAAATTTCCCTGCAATTTCCAAGCTCACACCTACTGCAATATCTCTGAAAATTTCCCTGCAATTTCCAAGCTCACACCTCCTGCAATATCTCTGAAAATTTCCCTGCAATTTCCAAGCTCACGCCTCCTGCAATATCTCTGAAAATTTCCCTGCAATTTCCAAGCTCACACCTACTGCTATATCAGAGATATTTTAATAGATATTGCAGTAGATGTGAGCTTGGAAATTGCAGAATGAGTATATAATATTGTGTCATATTCTGGTATTACAAATATATTCCAATATGGCCATAGATATTAACTAATAAAAAGAATTCAGATATTTATATTAATTTAATGGTTTCTAGTAGATGCATATTGAATGAGGGTTGATATTTTTAAAGGATAATTATTAAATACATTGTATTATAACCCTGCCATAGGCTGATATATTATTTGGAGAGCACTACTGAAGATTTTTATAAATATGCTTACATATTGTATGGAGGCACTTGCTTGAGATTTATTAATATTTATCATAATGATATCATATATTTGTAGTAAATAGAAATTATTATAAAAGAGAAAAAAAAATCATATTTCGAAATTAATATTTTGAAAATAAAATATATTTTTTTGAAGATTGAAATATTGTTGTTCATATTTCAAGATTGATATTAATATTTTGAAATATTGTTAAAGATTAATTTTTGAAAAATTGATAAAAATATTTATTTTTCATATTTCAAAATTAATCAAAAATATTAATTTTTCATATTTCAAAATTCATACATTTTTTTTTCATATTTCAAAATTCATAACAACTATTAATTTTTCATATTTCAAAATTCATAAAAATATTTTTTTTTTTTTATATTTCAAAATTAATGTTAATTTTTTTTTAAAATATAAAAAATGTTCTTCTCTCTTTTTATTGGTAAAAATTGTTTTAGCGTTTTAATTTAACCAAATACTAAACCAAGATAATAATGTCTGTAGCCAGAAGTGACTCATTTAATTCTGTACATAGCGTTGAAAATGGTCCCATCACAATACCCCTTACTAAAGTTCAGGTTCTTAAGAAGAACATTATAAACCACATTAAAGAGAAGTTTAATATTGCGGGTGAATTAAATGATTTTATGGATATGCTTTAAATTAGGGCTAAAAATATTACCGTTAATAATAATATGTGGAATGAAAAAAATGAATTTTTCCAAGAATTAGTAATGAATGATTAATCAATGCATGGCTCTGTCATAGACAAACAATTGTAAATACAGGAGCTAGAAAGTAGTATTTGTTCCTCACGCAGATGCGAAGAGGATGCAAAAATAGCCAAAAATAAAATGGATGAATTCGCCCAAAACCTAACCGCCTTAGATAAGCATAACATAGACTTACTAGCACAGATACAAGAATTAAATAAACAGCTTGCTCAAAGCCAGAAGGAACTAAGTGATTTAAAAAGGTCATATCACCATAATTAAAACCCCTATATTAACAGTGAGAATAGTGCAGATAATGCTAACTCCCTTAGAGAATGCGTCAGGGACGAGGTACAAAAATATATGGAAGAGTATAGACAAATGAACCCTATTGGGTCAGAAATAGATTTCCCAAATAAACAACCACCTCATGATGTAAATCCAGAGAACTGCTGTAACTCAGCTGCTGCGGGTGAGGGAAACTCTAATAGAGAATCCCAAAGTAAGTCTAATAAGGTCTATGATTCCCATAAAATAGTTATTTTCATACAGGGTGCAGTACCTATATTCTACAATAAGAGAACAAAATCTGTAATTGATCACTTAGAGGCTTTTGAAAATGCATTAGCTATAATGAATGTTACAAGTGAGAAATTAAAAATTGACTTTCTGCCCTGGGTATTTGACAGTAAACATCACAAATTCTTTATTTCACTATAGAATATGAATATTCATTCCTAGTGTGAAATAAAAGACAATGCAGAAAAGAATTCGGGCAACATTGCACTAAAACTGCCATGAAAATAGCGGTATATGGTTTAAAATGTAGTGTGAATCAGAGTCCCATCGAGTTCCTTTCTGAATTGAAAAATGCGTACAGTATGGCTGAAGATAATCCCAGATTTGATTGCTCAGAATTTGTAAATTTATTTTTTGAAGCACTGCCTACACCCATCAAAATTAATTTAGCTAGAGATTTTGATGAGGACTGCTCATTGGAATGGCTGATCAAAGAGAGTACAAAATTATACTCTATTCAGCAGTCCAGTGAGCAGGGGGTTAAAAAGGAATCAAAACCCCAAATTGTAGCAGAAACTAGGGTGTCACCTAGCCCCCTCAATTTGGAGTCTAAAAAGAAAACCTACGTGGAGGTGGCCAGTCAAAACAGACCATCTCCACAGAGGTTTAACTCTGCCCCTACACAGGCTAAGGCACAGAGAGACTATAACCAAAGTGGGGGACATGCTTTTTACCTAGTTAAATCGGTTGAGTGCACAATTCGCTAATATCAGTCAACCTTCTACGGCTCAGCAACCGATTAATACTTTTTTAGGGGTACAGCCAGTGGTCAGTAGTGGACCATAGGCACAATCATAAATATTGCAGTATCACCTGAAAGGGAGGGGAGAGATATACAGAATGTAATAATAAATATCAATGATACTAATCATGTTCTCTCCCCATAGACCGGAAACGGACGATTTAGCTGTGATGACGAGCAACCTCGGCCTGAAAGCATTAACCAATCTTTCCCTTTGCAGTGTCCTTTTAACCTTATTTACACAGATGCAGCACACAAGAATCCAGCCAACCCTGTCATAAAGGAGACCAGTAGGTATGAAAGTCCTTCTGCACGGGAAAACATGGCGGATTCAGGTAACACGTGGCAAAGCCCACAGATGTACACTAATGCAAACTTTATGTGTTAAATGGTAGAAACTGCAGGAAGATATTATGTATTAGCTGAGCTACAAGATTCAGTCTCCAACCCTATCATGGGATTAATTGATAATGGGTCTCAGGCAACTATCTTATCCCACAGGTACTACACACAGCTAAATGAGCTAACACCCCACAAACCTAAAATAAAAGAATTTGATGGTTCTCTGATATGAGTTGGGGGTGACTCCCTAAAAGTTTACGGTACTGCCTGGTTAAAATTTAAATTGGGGAACAGGGTCATAAGACACCCTGTCATTATAGTGGATCTGCCAACTGATCGTTTAATTATTGGTAGTGATCTCCTGAAGCGACTAAGCACCATAATTGATTGCATAAATAAGGTAATTTAGTCACAAGTAAAATGGCCAATAAATTATGAGCAATCCGGTATATCTCGCACCCGACATAGCTGTCACGTGGTGGAAGAGAAACCAGATGCTGTGGAGATTCATTTCAGGAATAACTCTATACCTGAAATCACTATTTTACAAATAGATGATCAGACTCCTTTAAGTGGCTCTGATGGTAATACTTTAAAAATGTCGCCTGGAAAGATAGCGAATATTTCCTTAGATGGCGATGTATTAACCATATCTCTCCATAAGGGGGATCATAAAATCCCTAAGGATCTATCCCTATACAAATGCATGACCTTGGTACAACAAAATATGCCAAATTGAACTTAAAACAGGAAGCTAGCTATATAAATGAAGGCTTATTAGCACAGATAGCGGAACCTAAAGTGATTAAATATCTTTCTCCCCAAGACCACTGGGTCAACGGCCTGGATGACAGGTTTGAAAGCTATAACATCACAGCTAAGTGCTTATTATCTGTCTCTATAGGTAATAAGTCAGTGAAGCACCTGTTTTTAGTTTTAAATACTCCCCATAATCAAATATACATTGGCAATGATATCTTACATAGATATGCCATACAAATAGATTTTATTGACTTTTGCCTCTGGAGCAGGTTAAAAGGGGGACCCTGAAGTATTTCAGGATGAAAGTGCAACCCTGAAATCAAACCAGCAATTGCCATATGCTGTGAATATGCAGGTGTCTAACAATGTTATAATCCCTGCCGGGGCTGATAAATTTCTTTTACCATTACAGGTAAAGAGAGGCCAGAAATTAAAAACTTCTGAAACACTAATTTGCCTCTCCCATAGAATACAAAATCTGGGTTTTACTATGGCCCACACTCCTTTGGTGAATATTGGAACTATTCCAATACATATTATTGTGCATAACATGACCCCACAGGATATAACCTTATCTAAGGGAACTACTATAGGATATGCGCTGGAACCAAGTTATTACACTTTTGGATTCCAAAATAATTTAATTGGGCTAATACCTGAAGGATACTTAACTGAAGAACAATTAATAGAACAATCCATTGCATCTATGCCAGAGGGTCTATTTAATATTCAGTCTATTAATCCCTTCATCTCAGAGGAAGGCATCTGTAAAATTGAAGAAGCCTCTCTAGTGTTTGATCAGCAGATCAAACAGCAAGATTACCCCAATACCCAGAGTCATGGGGGCAATATAAATTATAATCAAGGGGATCTCACCTCTAGGTTGGAAGAAGCCTATGAAATAGGACAGCCTGAAATCTCTCCAGGATTTCAACAAATAGTCGAAGAGCAAAAATCCTTAGCTAATGGCTGTTTCAGCGATGATGAACGCCAACAGCTGCGAAAACTCCTGATGGAGTACAAGGATATTTTTGCTAGGGATTCTTATGACTGTGGTACTACAGACTTGCACATCGCAAGAATACAAACAGAACCCGATGCACCACCTGTCTTTGTTGAACAAAACAGACTTCCTTTAGCCTCATATGATTCTCTTGCAGAAATCATAAGGAACTTGGAAGAAAGAGGTATTATCAGACAGGTGCACAGCTCTTACAACAATCCTATTCTAGGTGTTCTTAAGCCCACTTGACAATGGCGTTTGTGTGCTGATTTAAGACAGCTAAACAAATGAGTGTACATGTCTGGCTGGCCTGTACCATACATTGACCAGTGCCTAGAGCAAATGCAGGGATCCAAAATATTCACTGCCATTGATTGTGCACAGGGATATTGGACCATAAAGATACATGAGGAGGACCAGTATAAGCTGGCATTCTCCTTCCAAAAGGTCCAGTATGCATTTCAGAGACTTCCTTTTGGATACATAAATTCGAAACATGAATTTGCTATATTCATGCATAAGGCTATGCCTGATGCACTGGAAAGGGGAACCTTATCTTATGTTGATGATGTTATAATCAAAAGCACAGACTTTGAAAAACACATCACAGAGCTTAAACACGTCCTCAGCCAACTTAAAAGGGCAGGTGTCAAATTATCCCTACAAAAAGCTCAATGGTGCCGCACTTGTGTAAACTTCTTGGGACATGAAGTTACTTCTGAAGGACTAAATCCTCAAAAGAAAAAGGTGGAAGCTATAGTAAATTCTAAAAACCCAACTAACTTAAAGGAATTGAGATCATTCCTGGGTATGACAAATTATTCTCGCAAATTCATTAATAATTATGCAGAATTAGCTAAACCACTACTACTAAAGAAGGAGGTGAAATGGCACTGGAGTGAGGCTCAAGAGACAGCTGAAGAGAAAACTCACACAAGCACCTCGCTTAGCATACCCTGAAGGTGGTAAACCTTTCTTTTTAGAGACAGGTTACACGGATGTAAGCATGAGTGCTGTTTTATACCAGAAGCATGATAATTTTAGCCAAGTCATTGCTTATGCGAGCAAAACCCTATCCCCAGTAGAAATAAAATTTAGCGATTGCGAAAAAGCCCTCTTATCTACTGTATGGGCTCTACAAAATTTCCGCAGCTATATACAGGGCGAGAAAATTATTGTAGAAACGGCCCGCCAGCCTTTGCTATATTTGCAAAGTGAAATAATAAGAGATGGGAATTTGTCAAATAGCCGCATAACAGCATGGACTCTTTCCTTACAAGGCTGTCCTTTAGAAATTCGCTACAAGCAGAATAAAAATAATCCAGTTGCACAGGGGCTTGCTGAGCTCCACGACTGTGCTGCTAGAGATCCTGGGGAAGAATTATCAGAAGATGATTTCCTGGAGGAACAACTGCTTTCCCCATATAAAATGTACACTGAGAACAATTGTCAAACATTACCTTGGGTATATGTTGATGGTTGTTCTTACCATGCCACTATTGAATTGATAATGAGCGCAGATTAGTCGCTGGTATTGGTATAAATTGGGCAAAAGGATTCTCAAATATATCTATAGGTTTTAACATTGGACCATGATCTAGTCAAGTTGCAGAACTCACTGTTGTTCTAAAAACCATTGAAATGGCTATTGAACATGGTATTCACAAATTTGTGATCATAACTGACTCAAATGATGTGCGTGACAGTTTTGTTGAATACCTGCCAACTTGACAAAGAAATGGCATGCAGAAAAGCAATAACAAACCAGTCAAGCATGGCAAGTTGTTCTGCGAGATTAATAATCTGGTGGTATCCAATGATTTAACCATACACTGGAAAAAGACCAAGGGTCATTCCAGGGTTCTAGGCCCAGATAAGGAAGGCAATGATCTTGCGGATTCATTAGCCAAACAAGGAGCCATAACTGGAGAACTCTTTAATATTGAACACTTAATGGGTGCAATTCAGGTAGAAGCCATTACCAGAAACCAGGCAAAACAACAGAGTGAGCCTAACCTGGTACAATGGAGTCAGGATTCTCCTAGTGAGGACCTGATCACTAGTCAAAAAGAAGACCCCATTGTCGGCATCTTTTATAAACACATAGAAAATCCTGAAAGCAACCGCATCTCAAAAGATGATTGTATTGGCAAAGAAGATCTTAGAATCTTAACGAAGTCCAGATCACTTTTCAAGTTAAAGGATGGTTTATTAATTAGAACCTCCAAAACTGGCATCCAGCAATTTGAGGTACCCACCAAGTTCAGAGGTCTAATGCTTCAACATGCCCATGATGCCCAACTCACATATGAATGTTGAAAGATGTTCAAACCTACTGTCAAGGGTGTTTAATCTGCCCACAGTTCCAACCCACTGCATTAACGCATAGAGCGTCATTGCAGAAAAGGGGGTTGGCAATGCCATGGTCAGATATACAAATTGATTTTATTGGTCCAGTAACTAGATCATCAAGAGGTAACAAATACATGTTAACCGTGACATGCCTGTTCACTAAATGGGTAAAGTGCATCAGTGCACCTAACAATAGTGCTGAAACGTGCGCAGCATTGCTCATCAACCATGTGTTTTCCAGATTTGGTTTACCCCAAAGAATCGAATCAGATCGGGGAACCCACTTCACTATCGAAGTGATGACAAAAATCTGGAAAATACTAGGGGTTAAAAGAAAGCTCCATGTTGCTTATAGAGCTGCCTCAAGTGGTGATGTAGAGCATTACAACCAGTCCATTGTTAAAATCCTCAAAAAGTTTGTGAGTGAAACGGGTAAAGACTGGGATGTAAAACTACCTCTAGTCCTAATGGCATTAAGAGCAACTCTAAGTAGTGCTACCAAGATGTCACCTTTTGAACTGATGACTGGTAGAAGAATGGTTCTACCTCAGCATCTGCTGTACCGTACATCAGACCAAAACTTGATAAACGCTGCCAATACACATCAATATGTGGAGAACCTAAGAAAGCACCTGCAATATGCCTTTGCATTTGCTCAAAGGAATTTAGAAAGAGCCGCAACTGCCACTAAAACCTATTATGATCTCAAAACGTCCAAAAAGGAATATGAAATAAATGATAAAGTTTATCTTTATAACTTTGGAAGAGATCAGGTTAGGGAGAAGAAATTTCTTCCATCATGGAAAGGTCCTTTTGTCGTTACTGACAAAATATCTCCAGTGGTCTATAAAATAAGGATCCCCAAAAATGAAAGTTTCATAGATAAATGGGTCCATATCAATCAGCTGCGAGCATGTCATCCTAGGTTCCAACTACAAGTCATAGAGGGAGAATGAAGTGTCATATCCCCAAATGAAATAAAGGCATACTGTAGTTTAAAGATGCATAACTGATAAACAGGAAGGCTCAAAAATGACAGACTCTCTGCATGAGAGACTGTCTATAATGCATACAATCAACATCCTCACCAAATACCATTGACTTTGAGACAATTTGAATACATGTGTCCTACATCTATTTAAAATTGGAAGGGGGATTTATGTCAAGGTATATGTAAGGTTAATAAATATATATATATATATATATATATATATATATATATATATATATATATATTAATCATATATTTTAAGGTTAATAAATATATATATTTAATCAGATATCTGACTGGTCAGTAGAAAATGATTCATTTCATTCAGAAAAACTGACTTCAATCATGTTTAGTTCTCTCCCACTCAGCATGTAAAGTTATTCTAAACACACAAGTGAGGACAATAGAGAATTTGGTTTAATTAAAATTTAACAACCATTTCAGCAGACCATATGTGTGACTGCCTGGAAATGTGAGATAAAATCTCTTACCCCTCACAAATGTTGCGTAAGAGTCTGACCTAGGTGAGACATTTTGTGAGAAAGTAACCCTGTACATTTCAAATGCAAATAACCCCTGCTGTGTGGCTCTGACACTTAGATACACGTAATGCAGACACTACATCTGGGGGGGGAATGCAAGCACTGGACCATGGAATCAAAAATAAAAACATTTTTGTTATTCTCTCTGTTTTCCAGAAATCTAATGAAAGTTATAAGAGCAACTGAGTTAATGAGATATCTGAATGAATGAATATATGACAGTGTGTGAGCTGCTGGATTTTTGCATGGTTTTGAACAATGCATAGAAATTAATGTGTATATATATATATATATATATATATATATATATATATATATATATATATATATATATTGAAAGCATAAAATGTCTTAGCCTCTGTGTCTTTAAAGAATATAAATAGATATTTGTGGACCTAAAAAGAAAAAGATTAATGACACTGTTTTTATTTCAGGTGGACCATGGGAAAATTCATGCAGGAAGAACTTGTTGGAGATATAGAACAGGCTGTATCTGTGTAAATGCATGTATAACAGATGTATAAATGCCATTCATTTCAAAATAATTAGCAGTATTGATTTGCTGAAATATAGTATAATGCTAAAGGCACATGATATTTCATATCAAAATAATCAGAAAATTGAAATGATGCCTCTCCATCTATAATTAATATTGTGAGAGATTAATACAAGAAATCAAAGAAATTATGAAAGTTATTACATATTTTAAAGAAATATTTTCTTTCACTGTTAGAAATGTTCAAATGAATCTGTGTGTATTGTCATGCTGCCCCCCAGTGCTGCGATGCGAGAACTACAGCCAGAAGGCTTTTTGTTTAAAAATGAAATTTCAGGGGGGGCGGAGCTTAGCCACGCTGGATGATGGCTGCTTTTTGCTAGAGCTCCCATCTCCTTTCCCGGTAAAAATAGCTCTAGGGGCATGTAACTAACTCATAAACCTCCTCTAACTGTCCCTTTGAAACTCTTAAAGCCCACCACAACCCTCCTTACACTGCTTCCTAACCTTTTCCCAAGACGGCGGGATAACGGAACAGAAAAATACCGGAGGGAAGAACAGCTGGTGGCCCCGGAACCATAATCACTGCCGGGCCTGTTAGATTACCTACCGCACATGCCAAGAACTTATCGCACACCCGGACCAACCCAGCACTGAGAGGAGAACTCTGCGCTAGGCAATTGGACACCAGTTTGAACTCCGGGCAGGCTATGTGTGTTGCGGCTCTGCCGGCCGCCATCTTGCTTCTACGTGGCCACCCGCTACCATAGTGCTTGCAGTGGATCACAGGACAGATCGGATCAAGCAAAGTAAGGCGGCACTCTGAATAGTAAAAAGTGAGTACCTGGCATTTTTCTTACACTGGGGGCCTGCATCACTGGATCGGGGTCTAAACATCCCAGATCAATAACACCCCGTGAGGCATATCACAAGTAGAGAGCCTGCGCTGCAGGCCGGGGGGCCTCTTAGGCACCATTCTGAAGCTAGCTGAACACACTCTGGGGGACATAAAGAACGATTGAAGGCCTGACAGTTTCCATCTCATTTACTCTCCTCCACGGCCTCAGAATAAAGAACAAGTGCACTAACTGCACATTACAAAGTACAACCGGACACTCTCTTAGTTACACCAAGGTAGAAGCCAGATCTCCCTCCACTAATATATTTATATCTCAACTGTCAAGACACACTTAGGGAGCTTGCAACACCATTTGCTTGGTAATATAACAGCATTCTTTCCTTTTTGCTTGCGTTTTATGCATCCTGCCACCAATGTAATGCCTTGCAAGAAGCATAACAAAGCTGATAAACCAATAGCTAATAAAACCTTAAACCATTACCTTAAACCAGCAGAGGCCCCTACGCCTACACACTCAGCTGAAATACCATCCTCCTTACCATCTAGCTCTATCCAGATGCAGTTTGAGGAGAACCCTACAGATATGTATCTCACTAAAAGGGACATTACACACCTTTCCTCAAAAGAGGACATTAAGGAAGTTATGCAGGAGATGAGGAATCTGTTTGGGGATCTTCGCAGGGATATTGGAGCTCTCGACCAGAGGGTTGTCACCCTGGAGGAAAAACAGGCAGCCACAGAAAAACAGGCCCAGACAAACACCACACAATTAACTGAACACACACATAAAATCAACGTTCTAACCGACAAGCTAGAAGACCTAGAAAATAGGTGCCGCCGCAATAATTTGCGAATAAGGGGGGTCTCAGAGACTGTTTTCCCCCCTGCCATAGAAGGCTACCTTCAAGCTTTATTTAAAATCATTAAAGACAACCAGGCTGCTGATGACATTGCTATTGAAAGAGCTCATAGAGCTATTAGACCTAAACCTCCCCCAAAAGCACCGCCAAGGGACATTATAGTAAAATTCTCACGATACAAAGACAGAGAGGAAATCCTCCGTTGCGCTAGGACCAAACACCCTGTCTATCATGCAGGCGAGGAAATCTCTATATTTGCTGATCTCTCTCAATCTACCCTGCAAAAAAGGAGAGAGATGGCTCCTTTAACCTCTGCACTGAGGAGGCATAAAATACAGTACAGGTGGGGATTCCCTGTTTCTCTCATAGTCTCCTATAAAAACAAATCAGCTACCTTTCGACCTGGCGATGATCCTGAATCATTCTGCAACGACCTCTCATTTCCATTTGTCTTAAAAGAAGTTGGTGGTGCAGCCCTCCCAACTACAAGAGAACCACTGACCTCTTCTAGTCCCTCTGAATAAGACATTCTCAAGACGAGCGGTCCCTCTGGGGCCCGTGACCAATCTTTTTCCTGCTAAAGGGACCCTTTTTGTGAGTCTCTGCTGCTCAAAATTACGGATAAAGAACAGAGAAGGAAACAGATATGGGAAAGGAAGGCAGGATAATTGGAGAAACAAGGAAACAACAAAACTTAAAGAGCATGATCTGGTTCCCACTCATTGCTTGACTGTAGTGGACAGATCTCAAAGCTTATACTTTGGACACCTTGATAAGGGACATTAAAGTTCTTTTATTACAGGAAACCGTATCCTTTTTGTGCTAAGGGCTGTTTATAGGCCCAACAAATTCTTCTTCTATATAATGTCCTTCCAACAATCTTTTATTTGTTTTTTTTTTCCTTGTTTTTGTTTTCTGTATGAATCGTTGAAATGTTGTTGTTCTTTCTTATTGCTCATTGCATATGTTTAACTTGGTATATATTTTAAGTGCTCTATAGACCTTTTAGTGGTCTATCTTATTACACAATGTGGTTAATTGGGGGGACACGTCCCAGTGCTAACTAAAAGGGACAGTTAAACTTGCTTCTCTCCACACCCCCCCCCCCTCCCTCCCTTTTCCCTCGCTGCTCTCTCTAATTACCTATGTCCCCTCCCCCCCCCTTTCCCATCCTTCCTACCCTTCCTTCCATTCCCCCCAATCCCCTACCCTTCTCTACCTTATCCACCCTCTACCCTCCCTTGTGTATAGATCAGATACCTACTAAACCAGGATCACCAAAGTAACCTTAAACGTTCTAAGTATCTTGAAAATGCTGATTAGAGGATTGATAAAAGTTTATACTTGTTTCTTATATAGTAATTGAAATGTTATTTAAGTGTTCATGTTTATCCGGATTTATATTCTGATGGACCCTCCAGATCCATACATGGTATTCCCTGCCTCAACCAGGGACAAAACTAGAGGACAGGCTCCACTTTTGTTCATAAAAGACAATTGAATCAGTGGATCTCTGCTCTACTCTCTCTCCCTCTTCCAATACCTACATTACCTTTCCTTCTCCATTCTTGTCTTCCTCCCCCAACATCCTCTCCTCCAACTCTGCCATTCTCTGCTCCATTTCCTTTCCAGTTATATCTCTTTTCCCCTTCCGCCCTACCCCCTTTTATTAGAATGAGTTACATGCCTTATAGAATAAATACTATATAACATTTACATCTTTACAAGCCGGACAAGGAGATACTTCCCCCAAGTGCCTCTACCTTTCTTCTCTTCTCCTCGTACTTTAGAAAGGAGTTCTTCCCTTTTTACTCTTTTTTCATTCTCGAATCCTCTTCTTTCCTGACTGCTTGGAGGGCTCTCCCTTAATTAACTCTTTCTTTAGCTTTCTCACATATAGTTTTCTAGCCCCATCCAAGCCCCCCTCCCTTCCCGGTTTTTTTTTTTTTTTTTTTTTTTTCAGTCATGGCGGGTAAAATGAGTAGATTTCAGGAGCATAATCTGCAAATCTCCACTATAAATGTCAAAGGTCTCAATAGTCCTGGCAAAAGATCAATAGCTAGTAGAGAATTCTCCAGATTAAGGAGTCAGATTCTCATGATCCAGGAAACACACTTCCAGAAGGGTAAAGAACCCAGGTGGCTCACCCCTCAATTTCCCATAGCCAGTTTTGCCTCAGGACCAAAAAAAAAGGGAGGAGTAGGTGTCCTAATTCATAGATCTCTCCCCTTTCAGGTCACACAAATTGACAAAGACCCCGAGGGTCGGTATATCCTTATGACGGGACAACTGTTTGGTCAACATCTTTCTCTGTTGAACATTTACGCCCCAAACCAGGCACACACCGCCTTCTTTAGAAAAATTTCAAACTTAATCCTGGACCGGGTCAAAGGGACCCTGTTTCTAGCAGGGGACTTCAACTTGGCCTTTGAGCCTGGGCTTGACTCCTCTAGAGGAGTCTCGTCCATCCCTAGATCCAAACTAAAAACAATAAAGAACATATTCCACAACCTCCACTTGCACGATACTTGGAGGACATTACACCCACAGACTAAAGACTACACTTACTATTCTCCCCCACATAACTGCTACTCTAGGATCGACCATATATTTACTGACGCAGATGGTTTGTCACTGACTAACCATTGTGAGATTGGCCAGATTACCTGGACCGATCACGCCCCAGTAACATGCTCGGTTCAATGGCCGGATCTTCCTATTACAACTAAAATCTGGAGGTTGGATGAGTCCCTTTTAGATGACCCCATTGCGCTTGCAGAGTTGAACAGAGAAGTCACAGAGTACTTTTTGTTAAATGGTAACTCGACGGCCTCAATACAGTGCGAATGGGAAGCCCATAAATCCGTTATGCGCGGTATATTTATCAAACGAAGAGCGAGAATCCTTAAGCAAGCTAGAGAGAAACATACATATCTCCTGAATAGAATAGGCACCCTGGAAAGGGCTCATAAACACAATACATCAAATGACACAATTAGAGATGATCTTGTTAAAACTAGAGCTGACCTCAAAGCACATTTAATAAAGATACATCAACGTAACGCTCTCCATCTGAGGCAATATTACTATGAGGGTGGGGACAAGCCAGGCAGGGTGCTGGCCAGATGTTTGCGGAGAAAGCAACTGTCCACTTACATCCATCACCTTCAATCTTCGGAGGGCCATCTAATAAAAAGCAATAAAAATATAGCATCCACTTTTAGACAATACTATAACACATTGTACAATATCCAGCAGCTGGGGGAACGGGTACAGGGAGCAGACTCTCCTCCAGAACATGTAGACCAATTTGACAGCTACTTTCAGGGATTAGATCTGCACACCTTAAATGAGGAAGAGAAATCACACTTAGAATCACCTATCACACTTGAGGAAGTAAAACAAGCTATCAAAGATTCCCCATCCGGGAAGAGTCCGGGGCCAGACGGTTACACTATGGGATATTACAAGAAACTATCAGACGTTTTGGCCCCTCATCTCCTAAAACTATTCAATAACCTGAGAGAACATCCATCCCTATCTAAGAACCTATTAGAGGCCCATATCACTGTTCTCCCCAAACCGGGAAAACCACCGACTAAACCCGAGAACTTCCGACCCATCTCTCTCATTAATACGGATATGAAAATCCTAGCGAAAATCCTGTCCACTAGATTAAATAAATACCTCCCTAATCTGATTTCTGGCGACCAGTCTGGATTTATCCCGGGTCGGGAAGCCAGAGATAATGTCATTAAAACTATCCATCTTATTAACTTCGCTAAGGCTTCCGGCACACCCCTAGTCCTCTTTTCATCAGACGCGGAGAAGGCCTTCGACAGGGTTCGTTGGTCTTTTCTGCGTCGAGCTATGGTTGAGATGGGAATACCAGAACCCTTTTTAAATATGTCCTTTGCCCTGTACTCCAACCCCAACGCGAGAATAAGAGTTAACAACACCTTGTCAGAACCTTTTCTTATAAACAACGGCACAAGGCAGGGGTGTCCATTGTCGCCCCTGCTCTTTGCCATCTCTATTGAAATCTTAGCCCAGAAGGTTAGAAACAACAGTAACATTAAAGGCCTCAAAATAGGCCAATTGGAACATAAACAAGCGCTATACGCTGATGACATTCTTTTCTCCCTGACTGAGGCAGAGAGCTCCGTGCCTGAACTGTTATCGGAACTGGAAGCGTATGGCAGGGTTTCTAACTTTAAACTTAATATCTCAAAATCAGAAATATTGAACATTAACACGTCCTCCACAATTCTACAGAACATTAAAGACACCTATGGAGTCCCTTGGGCAACATGTACACTGAAATATTTGGGTGTTCACCTGACCACCAATATTCAAGACCTATTCAAATTTAATTATAGCCCCTTGAAAAATGATATAGCACGGGACTTATCCTCCTGGAGAAACAAACCTCTGTCCTGGCTAGGCAGGATAGGGGTCATAAAAATGAATGTCCTCCCCCGTATCCTATACCTGATGCAGGTGCTACCCATACAGCTCCCAGATAACTATCTCCCCCAACTGCAAAAGATAATAGATCAGTTCATATGGGCTGGCACTAGCCCCAGAGTTCCAAGGAAAACACAATATCTTCCCAGGGATAATGGAGGGTTGGGGATTCCAAACCTTACGGCTTATAAACAAGCAACTGTACTCCGTCATATAGCAGAATGGGCACACAATTCTGACAACAAGATTTGGCTTCAACTAGACAGGGATATTTTCAAGGTAAATAATGTAGCAACACTAGCTTGGACGCCTACACAACAGAGGCTCAAACACATACAACAGTACTCCATCACGACGCATATCTTACTAGAGTGGGACAAAATTCTCTCTACTACGACACATATCTCTTCTAGATTTGGCCCGCTCTCCCCGCTGCTTGAGAATGTAGACCTTCCCTATCATAAACTGAAAAATAAATTCTCGACCCCATACCCCCTTAGAGACGGCTCTATCTGTTTCATCTCAGAGGGGGGTAAGCTGAAAACACAGCAGACTCTGGCAGAGACCCATGGGGGAATCTTCTCCTCATGGCTCCATTACAACCAACTAATTCATTATATTTCACATCACAAACACAGACCAGACTTTGGGAGAGCCCTCACACAATTCGAAAAGCTCTGTATACAACCTAATTATCCTAGCCACTTGATATCCAAATTGTACAAATTTACTGTTGCCCCTCCCACTGCCCCCCTACCTTCATATACAATTTCATGGCAACGGGAACTCAATCAAAATATAGACCCCGAGATTTGGTTGAGAGCATTTAAACTCATTAAACGCTCGTCAGTGTCGGCTAGGATACAAGAAATTCACATCAAATTAGCGGTCCGATGGTACCTGACACCATTGAGATTGAGCAAAATGTTTCCTGGCACAATCAACACCTGCTGGCGAGGGTGTGGAGAGATAGGCTCTCTCCTTCACATCTGGTGGAGCTGCCCACACTTGAAGGGTTTCTGGAGTGGGGTGTTCCAGGCCATGTCGGATATATTGGGCGTAACGGTCTCGTTAGTGCCCGAAACATTACTATTCTGCTCCATGCCCCAGCTTTCAGCAAGGGGTAAACAAGCACTGTTCCTGCTGATGTTGACAGCAGCTAAAAAGATTATTCCAAAATATTGGAAATCACAAACGACCCCCTCTGAACAAGAATGGCGCAATCAGGTGGAAGATCTGCTACTACTAGAGAGATATCACTACCTGAAAAGTCATAAATTAGAAACTTATGAACTCATAATTGCTTACTGGAACAAAACCATATAGTGCCTTTGGCTGGTTTTTTTTTTTGTTTTTTTTTTTTTTTTTTCCCTCCCCTCTCTCCCTTTCTTTCTTCTTCTTCTTCCCCCCTTTTTCTTTCCGCCAGAACCTTCTGGCACGTATACCTATCAGTATAAAAAATGTTTTACATTTGTTTTGAAGGGGAAAAAAAAATGGAAAATTGGGTTCTATCTTTGAAAAGATGCCCGATAAGGGACCATTCATTCTCTATAACCTTCCTAAATGACTGGAGATTATAAGGGTTTTAAGATTAGCTGTCATTATGTATAGTTAGTTTACCGATCACCCTAATCTTGTATCACTGATTATGTAATTATTACTGTCATTGGAAACTCTGTGTCATTGTTGTGTATTGATGGATGTTCCATTCTCTTTGTAATGTTTGATGAACCTTAATAAAAATATATTAAAAAAAAAAAAAAAAAAATGAAATTTCAAAGGGCCAATCCGAGACAAGGTTTCCGTTTGGGCGTTTCCAACCTCACCAGTGATTGAAAGCTTATATAAGTAATGCAAGCGAGAGATACACACAGAGTCTGCTGACTAACTTGTAACTGGTTACTGGATATGAAAATACCATTTTACTCTAGCAAAGCTGATCTGCCTTTTCTCATTGATTGCAAAATATACTTATTGGTATTCTGAGGTGAGATAATTCCTATTAAGGAAAACTGGATATCGATTGGCGTTCATCTTGGTAATGTATTTAGAGATTACTATAGCAAATAAATTTAAAGAGCAGTTTGGATTTTACGCTAGCATTTCATAGCCTGTGTGTGATAGGAAACAGTATATGATAAACAATAATGTTTCAGGATTTAATAGGTTAAAGTGTATGTAATCATAATCACCAATAATACCATAACTTAGATATTAGGTACCTGTATGATTACAGAGTTTATTATAGATTCGTGATAAATGTCAGTTCTTTGCAACTTTAGAAGAAATTATATACTCATATATGTGAGATAAGAACGTAAAGTATGATTACTCATAAGTAATGAATAAACAGCTATTACTTAATAACATTGGTGGTTAATGAAATGTAAACTCTCATATAGGTAAGAATGATAATTTGAAGGAAAAAATAATTACTTAATAAATATCAAAATTGAGTTGAATGAAGATATTCTCCTTTGAATGTTCCGACGTGGATTATTGTGAAAATTTATAGGATTTAATAGTTCCAAATTGTAGTATAAGTTTTCAGTAATGCATTACATTCTTGGTAAGTCCTAGCATGCTATTATAGTGATCGTTGGTGCACATACCTTATTCTTAGAATTCTATGATGAACAGTGAAGAGCGGGTGAACAGCAAGCAGAGAGAGCAGCGACCCTTCGACTCCGGCGTGGTGCGCAGTGAGAGCGGTAATGACGTCACCCACTACCTGTCAGTCCGTACCGGGTATGGAGACAGAGCGCTGCAGATTCACGCAGCTAAGGTTTGAGTTTAGTGCTCACTCCAAACTTTACAGGAGTAATACACCAAAGGTTATAATCCAAAAAGGAAAAAAATACAAATGTCAGTTAGATAACATAAATGACAGAATTCTTAAGGCTTCTAAAAGTTTAGGAGATAGAGAGACTGAAAGAGGTCTCCTATTCCACTTTCAATAATCAAGCAATGATTTCTGGGAAAACAGGTGATTAAATAGAAATGTGTTAGGGGAGGAGATCTTGCCTTAAAGGGATAATGAAAGGCAAATTGTTGACAGATCCCCCCATTCAAGAGCCCCCCCCAGTAACCTGAGGACCAGGTTTACAGGGATAACGAATATGAAAGTCCCTCAGCAAATCAGGAGCATTTAAGTCACGTAAAAGAACCCAGGAATTCTCTTCATCACCATAGTCCTTCCAATGGACTAGATACTCAAGCTTCCTTCTACGAATTCTGGAGTCCAAGATTTGATCAACTTCATAATCCAGAGGATCCGGGATGGTGTGGATCTCAGTAGAAGGTATCTCAGTTCCAATGAACGGTTTCAGTAAAGATACATGGAACGAGGGGTGAATTCTCATAGTGGGAGGTAATTTTAAAGTCACTGCATTCTCATTGATTACTTTGAGAATCGGGAATGGACCAATATATTGATCTGCCAATTTTTTACTTGGAACTGGTAACTTAAGGTTCCTCGTAGACAACCATACCATATCTTGAGGTTTGTATGCAGGTGATGGTAACCTTTTCTTGTCAAAATATTTCTTTTGAGTTTCTTTAGCAGTAACAAGATGTTCATGTAGTGAATCCATGACGTTCTTTAATGTTTCCGTGTAAGAGGAGACTGATGGAGATTGAGAGCATGTTAGTGAGTTAGGGTAAGATCGTGGATGAAAACCATATGTAGCAAAAAATGGAGAGATTTTAGATGAAGAGTTAACCGAATTATTATATGCGAATTCGGCACTAGGTAAGCAATCATACCAATCGTCTTGTTGAGATGAGATAAAACATCTCAAATATTGTTCGAGAGTCTGGTTTAATCGTTCTTTTAGTCCATTGGACTGAGGATGGAAAGCCGTAGTGAATCGTAATGAGATCTGTAAGGTTTTGCATAAAAATTTCCAAAATTTGGAGGTGAATTGACATCCACGATCTGTTACAATGGAAGCTGGTAATCCATGTAGTTTAACAATTTGGCTATGGAAGACTTTTGCAGTTGTGTAAGCAGTAGGAGTTCTCTTTAATGGAATGAAGTGAGCCAATTTAGTTAAATGGTCAACTACAACCATTATGGTATTGTGACCATTGGAGATGGGTAAATCAACAATAAAATCTATTGCAATCATATCCCAAGGCTTTATGGGTATGGGTAAAGGTAATAATAATCCGTAAGGTTTATGATGTTCTTTCTTTTTCCTTGCGCAAATGTCACAATTTATTATATAGGTTTGGATGTCTGCCTTCATTTGTGGCCACCAGTATTCTCTACTGATAAGATCCGTAGTTTTACTTATGCCTGGATGTCCTGCTAAAGGGGTGTCGTGATGTTGTTGAATGATCTGCTTCCTGAGAGATGCTGGAACATATATCAAACCATCATTCAGATATAAACCAGATTCATTATCAGGGGTACAAATTGGAGGAATGTCAGGATCTAAATGTTGTGCTTGGTATAAGTCAGATGTCTCTAGGACTGCTGCAGCAATGATTTTAGTAGGTGGAATAATATAGTCCATAGTTTGACTGTCTGCAGTTGAATCAAATGACCTGGACAAAGCGTCTGCTGTTACATTCTTTGTACCTGGTATGTGGGTAAGTAAAAAGTTAAACCTATCCAGAAACAATGCCCAGCGAACCTGTCTTGAGGAGAGAGTTTTATTTTTCTTCAAATATTGAAGATTTTTATGATCTGTATAAACCTGGAATGGGATTGTGGTTCCCTCCAAGAGGTGTCGCCAGTGCTCCATTGCTGATTTCATAGCAAGTAACTCCTTATCGCCTATAGAATAGTTTGTCTCTGCAGGAGTAAGTCTACGAGAAAAATAGGCGATAGGATGGAGATGATTATCTTGGTTTCCAGGTTGTAATAGAATGGCTCCAATACCAACATTGGAAGCATCCACTTGTAGAGTGTATGGCAAGTCTGGATTGGGTAAACTTAGAATAGGAGCTGTTGTGAATTTCTCCTTCAAAGTTTGAAATGCATGTTCTGCATTCGTATCCCAAACAAATTTTTGTTTTCCTGTTAGTCGAGTTAAGGGTTGAACAATGGTTGAATAATGGTTTATGAATTTTCTGTAAAAATTTGAAAATCCTAGAAATCGTTGGAGGGATTTCAAGGTAGTGGGTGTTTGCCAATTGATAATGGCTGTAACCTTTTCCTGATCCATCTCTATACCTTTGGGAGAAATTATATAACCCAAAAATTTAATAGTATCTTTGTGGAATTGGCATTTTTCCAACTTTGCGTATAACTGATGATCACGTAGTGTTGAAAGTACCCACCGTACGTGTTTCCTATGCTCTTCTATAGATTTTGAGTAAACAAGTATATCATCCAAATATACAATTACGCACACATCCATTAATTCTTTAAAGATTTCATTTATAAAGAACTGGAATGTGGCAGGAGCATTCGTTAATCCAAAAGGCATAACGTTGTATTGAAATAAGCCGTATCTTGTTTTGAATGCCGTTTTCCACTCATCACCGGATCTCATTCTTATTAAATTGTAGGCACCTTTTAAGTCTAATTTAGTGAATATGGTTGCCCCAGTGAGACGTTCAATTATTTCCGGGATGAGAGGTAATGGGTATCTATTTTTTACAGTTACTGAATTTAGAGCACGGTAATCTATTATGGGTCTGAGAGTGCCATCTTTGTTGGTAACAAAGAATATTGCAGAAGCTACTGGTGATGATGATGGAGTAATGAAACCTTTTTTTAGGTTTTCATCTAAATAATCTCTTAGATGAGTCAATTCTTTTTGTGACAATGGAAAAATTTTTCCTGATGGTATTTCTACCCCAGGTTTGATGTCAATCGGACAATCAAAATGTCTATGAGGTGGTAATGATTCAGCATTTTTTAAGTTAAAGACATCATTAAATTCAAAATATTCTTGTGGTATTGCAGAACCTATGTGTCCAATATTTACATATGGATAACATGTCTCTAAACAAAATTGTGAGGTGAAAGTAACCTTATTTTGAGACCAATCTATGGATGGGTTATGTTTTTGTAACCATGGTAGGCCAAGAACTATGGGATGTATTGAACTTGGTATTATATCGTATGTTAAATATTCTTTGTGACCATCTGGTGAAATGGTTAATAATGGTATTGTGTGGTGAGTGATTGGACCCTTTAAGATTTGGGTACCATCAATTACTCTAACAAAAACAGGAGTGGCTTTCTGCAGAATTGGAATTTTATTGTGTTTTACTATTGACTCAACAAGAAATATACCATCAGCACCAGAATCAATAATGGCTTCGTTCTGAAGTTGTTGATTGTCCCACTGTAATGACAAAGTTAAGGATAGGTGTGAAGGCTGTTTTTGTTTTTCACAAGCACAATTAGAAGTAGACTTACCCTTCTTCTGACGAGCTAGGATAGGACAAGTGGCAACATCGTGATCTTTGTTAGCACAATATAAGCAAAGATTTGCAGATCTTCTTCTTTGTTTTTCTTCCTGTGACAATGGTCCACAAATGGAACCTATCTCCATGGGAATGGGGTTTGAGTAGGTTTTTTCTTGATATGAATGGAATGATCTTTTAGGTGTTGTTTCATATGAGTGCTTTTCAATCCTCCTTTCACGATACCTCCTATCCATGGAGATACATAATTTAATTAAAGCTTCTAAACTGTCTGGGAACTCTACCCTTGACAGTTCATCCTTTAAGTATTCAGAAAGTCCAATACGAAACTGGTTCTTTAGACTGACTGTGTTCCATTCTGAATCCGTGGCCCATAGCTGAAAATCTGCTATATAATCTTCCACTGGTCTTTTTCCCTGTTTAAGGGTTCTTAGTCTTTGTTCGGCAGTTTGTTGTTTGTTTAAATCATCATAAAGGATGGCCATTGTTTGAAAGAAATTTTCTAGGGAATTCAGTATTGGATCCTCTGTTTCGAGGAATCTGTCAGCCCAAACTCTTGGTTCCCCAGTTAGGTAGGATATAGCAGTAAAAACTTTGATCTTTTCTGTGCGGTAGGTACGTGGTTTCAAAGTGAATAGAAGTAAACAAGCGTTCTTATATTCACGAAATTTCGTGCGGTCCCCACTGAAAGGTGTTGGGGTATTTACCTGTGGTTCAGGTGTCTCTTTTGCTTTTTGAGACACTAATTCGTTTAAGATTTGTTTTAGACTGCTGTTCTCATTTTTTAATTCAGTTAATCCTTGAGCCAGAATTTCCACCTTTTGATTTAAGGTGCTGACTTGATTAGCCATTTCTATAGGATCCATTATGGTCTAAATCAGAATCTACAAAAAACAGATTATTTTTAAAGGCTTGATTATTCTGTGATAGGAAACAGTATATGATAAACAATAATGTTTCAGGATTTAATAGGTTAAAGTGTATGTAATCATAATCACCAATAATACCATAACTTAGATATTAGGTACCTGTATGATTACAGAGTTTATTATAGATTCGTGATAAATGTCAGTTCTTTGCAACTTTAGAAGAAATGATATACTCATATATGTGAGATAAGAACGTAAAGTATGATTACTCATAAGTAATGAATAAACAGCTATTACTTAATAACATTGGTGGTTAATGAAATGTAAACTCTCATATAGGTAAGAATGATAATTTGAAGGAAAAAATAATTACTTAATAAATATCAAAATTGAGTTGAATGAAGATATTCTCCTTTGAATGTTCCGACGTGGATTATTGTGAAAATTTATAGGATTTAATAGTTCCAAATTGTAGTATAAGTTTTCAGTAATGCATTACATTCTTGGTAAGTCCTAGCATGCTATTATAGTGATCGTTGGTGCACATACCTTATTCTTAGAATTCTATGATGAACAGTGAAGAGCGGGTGAACAGCAAGCAGAGAGAGCAGCGACCCTTCGACTCCGGCGTGGTGCGCAGTGAGAGCGGTAATGACGTCACCCACTACCTGTCAGTCCGTACCGGGTATGGAGACAGAGCGCTGCAGATTCACGCAGCTAAGGTTTGAGTTTAGTGCTCACTCCAAACTTTACAGGAGTAATACACCAAAGGTTATAATCCAAAAAGGAAAAAAATACAAATGTCAGTTAGATAACATAAATGACAGAATTCTTAAGGCTTCTTAAAGTTTAGGAGATAGAGAGACTGAAAGAGGTCTCCTATTCCACTTTCAATAATCAAGCAATGATTTCTGGGAAAACAGGTGATTAAATAGAAATGTGTTAGGGGAGGAGATCTTGCCTTAAAGGGATAATGAAAGGCAAATTGTTGACATGTGTACTGTTAAACTAATCCTAAATTTTTTAATTGTTTATCTGTGCAAATATATAATTATAAGTCAGAATTGGGTTTTTGCATAAATAATATATACAATTTCTGATGTTTTAAATTAGAATTGTGTTAGAGTAAAGCGTGGGTAAATAGCTGAGTATTTTACTTAGAATCCCATTGTGTTAATTGAATGAAAGGCTATTTGTAAATAAGGCTGGTTTTAAAGATAAACTTTTATGAGTTTTGTAAGAAGTATAGCATATCTTAATAGTCTTTTTAAACGTATATAATATTTTGTCATATTCTGGTATTACAAATATATTCCAGTATGCTCATAGATATTAAAGGGACATTATACACTCATTTTTTCTTTGCATAAATGTTTTGTAGATTATCTATTTATATAGCCCATAAAGTTTTTTTTTACAAAAAATGTATAGTTTTGCTTATTTTTAAATAACATTGCTCTGATTTTCAGACTCCTAATCAAGCCCCAAAGTTTTATGTGAATACCGTCAGCTACCTTCTCCAGCTTGCTCCTGTTTGTGTAAAAGGGTCTTTTCATATGCAAAAGAAGGGGGAGGGTCTTATTTCTCACTTGCAGTGGGCTTTCCTGCTACCTTTTCAACAGAGTTAAACTGGAAGCTTCTAAGTAAGTTTTTAGCTTCTAAGTAAGTTTTTAAACAGTTTTATACTGGATTTTTATATCAGTATCTTTGCATCTTATTCTTTATAGTAGTCTCTATTACATGCAGTTATATGAAAATGAGTGTATACTGTCCCTTTAACTAATAAAAAGAATTCAGATATTTATATTAATTTAATGGTTTCTAGTAGATGCATGTTGATTGAGGGTTGATATTTTTAAAGGGAAATTATTAAATACATTCGCCTTAGAGTTTTGCGGCCAAAGGGGTGCGTTAGTTACGCGTGTTTTTTTCCCCCTGCACCTTTTAAATAACGCTGGTATTGAGAGTCCTCTGAAGGGCTGCGTTAGGCTCCAAAAAGGGAGCGTAGAGGCATATTTACCGCCACTTCAACTCTCAATACCAGCGTTGCTTATGGTATCGGCTAGCTGGAAAAACGTGCTCGTGCACGATTCCCCCATAGGAAACAATGGGGCAATTTGGGCTGAAAAAAAAGCCTAACACCTGCAAAAAAGCAGCGTTAAGCTCCTAACGCAGCCCCATTGTTTCATATGGGGAAACACTCTCTAAGTCTGCACCTAACACCCTAACATGTACTCCGAGTCTAAACACTCCTAACCTTACACTTATTAACCCCTAATTTGCCGCCCCCACTATCGCTGACCCCTGCATTTTATTATTAACCCCTAATCTGCCGCTCCGGACACCGCCGCAACCTACATTATACCTATGTACCCCCAATCTTCTGCGCACAACATCGCCGACCCCTATATTATATTTAAAACCCCTAATCTGCCGCCTCAAAAACCCTATAATAAATAGTATTAACCCCTAATCTGCCCTCCCTATCATCGTCGACACCTAACTTCAAGTATTAACCCCTAATCTGCCGACCGGACCTCGTCACTACTCTAATAAATGTATTAACCCCTAAAGCTAAGTCTAACCCTAACCCTAACACCCCCCTAAGTTAAATATAATTTTTATCTAACGCAACAAATTATTCTTTTTTAAAAAAGTAATCCTATTTAAAGCTAAATACTTACCTGTAAAATAAACCCTAACATAGCTACAATATAAATAATAATTAAATTCTAGCTATTTTAGGATTTATATTTAATTTACAGGCAACTTTGTATTTTTTTAACTAGGTACAATAGCTATTAAATAGTTATTTACTATTTAATAGCTACCTAGTTAAAATAATTACAAAATTACCTGTAAAATAAATCCTAACCTAAGTTACAATTAAACACTACACTATCAATAAATTAATTGAATAAACTACCTACAGTTACCTACAATTAAATCAACTAAACTAAATTACAAAAACCCCCCACTAAATTACAAAAAAAAACTATTTTAAAATAATTACACCTACTCTAAGCCCCCTAAAAAAATAACAAAGCCTCCCAAAATAAAAAAATGCCAATCAGCCAATCAGATTTTTCCTACCTTAATTCCGATTGGCTGATAGGATTCTATCAGCCAATCAGAATTAAGGTAGCAAAAATCTGAGGGACGCCATCTTGGATGACGTAATTTAAAGGAACCTTCATTTGGTGTTAGGATGTCGGAACAAGAGGATGGATCCGCGCCGGCTGCTTCAAGATGGACCCGCTCCGGATTGAAGAAGGTAGAAGATGCCGTCTGGATGAAGAATTTGGACCCTCTGGAGGACCTCTTCTGGCCGGATAGGATGAAGACTTCAGACCCTCTGGAGGACCTCTTCTGGCCGGATAGGATGAAGACATCGGACCCTCTGGAGGACCTCTTCTGGCCGGATAGGATGAAGACTTCGGACCCTCTTCTGGACGGATCGGATGGTACCCGGCTGGGTGAAGACAAGGTAGGAAGATCTTCAGGGGCTTAGTGTTAGGTTTTTTTAAGGGGGGTTTGGGTGTGTTAGATTAGGGGTATGTGGGTGGTGGGTTGTAATGTTGGGGGGGTATTGTATGGGGTTTTTTTTACAGGCAAAAGAGCTGATTTCTTTGGGGCATGCCCTGCAAAAAGCCCTTTTAAGGGCTGGTAAGGTAATATAGCTGTTAACTTTTTATTTTAGAATAGGGTAGGGCATTTTTTTATTTTGGGGGGCTTTGTTATTTTTTTAGGGGCCTTAGAGTAGGTGTAATTAGTTTAAAATTCTTGTAATCTAAAATTAACTATGAGCACCTTTAAATTATATCTTAGTTTATAGTAAATGTCTAGTGATGTATTGCCCTCTGGGCCAACATAATCACTCCACTGGAGTTATAATCTATGGCTAGTATGAAACTCCATGGAATACAGGGCCCAGAACTATTTTCCTGTGTAATCAGTCTGAATTAGATTGAATGCAGTAATAAATGCATCACTACACTGAATAAGAGACAGCCCAACCCACACACTATATAGTGCAATATCTTAAAATCGCAGCCTAGAAACTGACAAAGACGTTATCTAGTCTAAAGGAGATAACTTGAGAGCATTTTCAGAAATCAAACCTACTTAGAATTCAAATAAAGTTACCCCAGGAAATGTCCCTGTTCAAACCTTTTGGGACCATAGTGTCCAATTTTCTGATCCACTGAGCTTCTTTTCTAAATAGTAATTGTTGTCTATCGCCCCCTCTGCGCAGGGGTGGAACCCCGTCAACAATCTGAAAGCGTAGTTGGCTTTTATTATGGCCAAATCTCGAGAAATGGTGTGCTACCAGGGCATCTTCATCATTACTACCTATTGCTGCCCTATGTTGGCGTATTCTATCTCTGGCCATTTGAGTGGTCTCCCCTACATAGGCTAAACCACATGGACATTTAATGACGTATATTATGTACTTAGAGGAGCATGAAAATCGGCCATGGATAGGTATCCTCTTGCCAGATAGAGGGTGTGTGATACTATCCCCTTGTTGCATGGAATGGCACAATGCACAGTTCATACATGGGAATGAACCTTTCTTGGTTATTTCCACTTGTTTTTTCTGAGACCCCCAATCGGCCCGAATCAGAACATCTCTGAGGTTCCTATTTCTCCTAAATGAAAAAAGTGGGGTATCAGAAAATACATTCCCCACCTGAACATCATCTCTCAACAGGTGCCAATGTTCAAGTATAGATCTCTTCAGATCTCTACTGTGGAATCCAAAATGGCTCACAAAGGGAACAGAAAAATTTTTGGGATCTTTTTTCTTTCTCGAAAGTAAGCTTGTCCTATTAATCTCCAATACTTTACTCATGTTTTGGTTAACAATTTCAGGTGGATAGCCACGACTTAAGAATTTCTGGGACATCTCCTCTAGTCTTGTTGAACACATTTCAGGATCATCAACTATTCTTTTGGTTCTTAATAGTTGACCCAAAGGAAGAGTCCTCATGAGGGACGGTGGATGAAAACTTTGGTACAAAAGAGTATTATCTGTGCTTTTGGTGAATAGATCACTACGCAAGCGATGATCCACAACAGATATCATAGTGTCAAGGAAACTAACTTGAGTTTTAATTGCCTCCATAGTAAACTGTAAAGATCCATGTGATGCATTGAGTCTCTCAACGAATCTGGATAAATCCTCATCACTCCGTGTCCAAATAAAGAATATATTGTCTATATAGCGATACCAGCCTTGTACATAGTCTTTGAAGCCTTGATCTTTATATACTACATCCTCCTCAAATTGACCAACGAAAAGATTCGCATATGTTGGGGCTACATTTGAGCCCATGGCCATACCTTTTTTCTGCACGAAATACGTGTCCTCAAAGAGAAAGAAATTTTCATATAGAACTATCTCAAATAGATCCCTAATCAGCCGTCTCTCACTCGGTGAGTACAAATTGTCCTTATTCAGGAAATAGAATATACTTGCAATACCCAGGTCATGAGGAATAGATGTGTATAGGCTTGCTATGTCTATGGTTACCAATTGACTATCCGATGGAACAATGTTCGTTGCAATTTTACTCAGGAAATCTGTGGTGTCCTTTAAGTAGGAGTCCAAATATCCCAGAAGTGGCCTAATCAACTGGTCCAAAAAAATGGCAATAGGTTTAAAGATAGAGTCTGTGCCTGCCACAATGGGCCGGCCAGGGGGATCACAAATTTTTGGCAATACATAAAAGACCGGTGTAATAGGATTATCCTTAATCAAGAATTTGGCTTGTTTGGATGTGATGAGGTCAGATGCCAGGGCTTCCTCTACTATTTTTTGAATTTTCTTTGTAATTCTTGTACAGGGGTCTCCTATGACTCTAGCATAATTCTCTTGAACATTTAGTTGCCTAAGAACCTCTGATTTGTAGTATGTTTTATTCATAATGACAAGGGCACCGCCCTTATCGGCCGGTTTCAAAATCAAATCATTATGGTTCCGGATTTCCTCAAGGAGTTTAGTCTCTTGTCTAGACAAATTGGTTTTAGCTTTGATTTTGAAATGTTTCCTCATTCTCTCGAAATCTTTTTTAACTAATGTTATATAGGCTTCTACCGAGGCATTGGTATGGGGAGGGTTAAAAGTACTCTTAGGTTTTATCTTTTGTAAGTGCAATTGGAAGGGGTTACTTATATCCTCTGTACTATGTGTATCTTTATTAGCAAAGAAACTTTTTAACCTGAGATTTCTAAATAATCTATGTAGATCACATTCTATTGAGAAAAAACCTGGAAAAGTAGTGGGGACAAAAGAAAGTCCCTTCTCTTATACCCTTAAGGTGTCATCTGAAATAGTACTATCTGAGATATTAAATACTAAACTTTCACTGGTCACCTCGTGTTCTGTCGGGTAGAGATCTGGTAGCCGCTGTCTCCCGTATTGCCTATTTATTATAGAGTTTTTGAGGTGGGAGTGAGGCGGTTTAGGGGTTAATACATTTATTTTACTGGCGGCGAGGTCCGGTCGGCAGATTAGGGGTTAATAAGTGTAGGTAAGGTAGCAGCGACGTTGGGGGGGCAGATTAGGGGTTAATAAATATTATGTAGGTGTCGGCGATGTTAGGGGCAGCAGATTAGGGGTACATAGGGATAATGTAGGTAGTTACATATGGGGCTTTTAAAATGTTTTAGCTGATATTAAAACTAAATATTGAATTTAAAGTGTAGATTATGATATTAACTTTAAAACCATCTATTAACAATTTCTCCTGTATGTGAAAAAAGCCTAACAGTGAAACATGTTCAGTGGACCTTACTTCTAGTTTCAGTATCTCTCTGGGGGCCTGATGATAAAAGATTATCCTGATAGAAGAGAAATTATAGTGCAGACTTCACAGGGGCTGAACTGACTGAATGCTATAAGAAAAAGGTGGAACCTGGAAGTCCCAGAGACAAGAGATACCTCCCATAAAGTTCTCCACTAAGATGAGATAATCTAAAATGATCCTCCAGCAATGTGGGAACTCTTGCAAGATTCTAAACAGGCCAATTTTGCTGTACCTCTGTAATGCGCATTCCACTTCATTTCTGCAATACACTTTGTACTTTGTAATTTATATTGCTTTACACTACAGATTAGGTCATGTTTTATTACATATAAGCTTTGCACATTCTCTTTTGTATTTTAATGCATTTAGATTCTGTATACAGCAGTTATTTCACACATTCTGATTATGCGTTGAAAGTTTCTCTGTTACTTCAATAAAATCGGATCATACTTTGTATATTTCTGTGTATATATCACAAAATAAATTCACTTTGTATTTGCTCCACTGTAAACTAAAACTGGCAGCTTCAAAAAGTGGTAGAGACAGGGGAGTTCCCTGGGCTAAACAGGGGAGTTCCCAGAGTATGCCTGTAGGTCCCTCACAGTTCTTATGGAATACTGTAAGCATTTTATACAAACTTGTCTCACTGATTTTTCTTGCCAGCTGCATGCTGGTGAAGTTTGCTCAGGTGCTCAGCTGTTAACATCATCCTCCCTGTAAAATTTTGTATTACAGAGAGCTTTATTACTTTTTATGGAAGTCATCTTCCGGATTCTGCTCTTTTACTTACAGAATTCAGTGAACTCAGTCCCTGTGAAGTCTGCACTATAATTTCTTTCCAAACGAAATAATCTTTGATAATCAGGCCTATAGGAAGTAATACAGCTCTCTGGGAAACTGAAGTTGTCAGCTTTATTTTAAATAGAAGAAATACAAAGTAATACACATGTAATTTTTAAAAGATACACATAAATATGTAAATCCCTAATTTGTTAATTACACAGACACTCTCAAAGTATAATCAGAATTTGTAAAATTACAATCCTAAATAAACTGCTATATACAGGCTCTAAATGCATTCAAATACAAGATAGAAAGTGTAAATCTTGAATTTAATAAAATGTAAAGGACATAATCTGAAAACAAAGCAGAAAGTGTAACTGCTACAAAACTCTTGTGTCATCCAGTGTTATTTTGCACTGAGCTTGTCTTTCCTTCCCAAACAGAAATGCAGGGAGCAACCCTTGGAGATGTATAGCAAAGTCTGCCTTTTTAGAATTTCATAAGGGATCTTGAGGTGCTGGGGATAATTTTTTATAATCTCATCTGAGTGGAGAGCTTTATATCATCAGGCCCTATACATCATAATCATCATATCTGTATATGGAATTATGTGTGACAGTTATTCCATATACACATATTTAGTATATACCGTGGCATAGTTTTAAAGTACTGAAAGGCTGTATGAGGTTTGGAAATGGTATTTAAATAGTAATTTTCTTTATGTTTCTCTGAGTCTACTATAAAAGCTTTGTGGGACACTACTTGGATTAGGATTCTGGTTAATGCACAGGTTTTATTGGATGTGAGTCTGTATTTGTTTTTATTTCATTCTGTGCAGAATATAGTTTTAATTTATTAGTGTATTTTGTAGAAGCTAGGTACATTCGTTATCTGCTTTATTTTTTAGAGGTTCTATGCACATTAAAGACACTATGGCCTCTAGTTATCAAGCCGTCTACTTTACCTGCCTTCGCCGGCCCAATACGCCCGCCTAAGCTCGCCTACCATCGCCGCCGCGGACCTGAAAAATTTCGCCAAAGTTATCAATAAATCTGTCAAAAAGCCGCTCACCAAGTACGGGGCGATGAGCAGCGGACTGTGATAGTTATCAATCATCTGATCTCGCTGCTCTTGATAAACTGTCACTAAGCACTCACACTAAGCACTCACACTAACTACACTGTTCTACCCCCTATACCGGCGCCCCCGGAGCCCCCCGCAACTAAATAAAGTTATTAACCCCTAAACCACCGCTCCTAGACCCCGCCGCAACTCTTATAAATGTATTAACCCCTAAACCACCGCTCCCGGACCCCGCCGCCACCTACATAATACCTAGTAACCCTTATCCTGCCCCCCCTATACCGCCGCCACCTATAATAAATTTATCAACCCCTATCCTGCTGATCCCGGACCCCACCGCAACTAAAGAAATAGTTTAACCCCTAAACCGCCGCTCCTGGACCCCGCCGCCACCTACATAAGACCTATTAACCCCTATCCTGCCCTTTGATATCAAAAATTATCTAGCTCCCACTAAACTTAGACATAAAGCAACTAATGGAACATTGACTAATTGGTGTGGGGGACAAGTAGGGCTTTATCCTTGTAAAGCTTCAGAGTGTGTTATGTGTCCCCTCATAGATACACAACATACTATTTTTTCAAATTCTGATGGCAACCACACTTACAAATGCAAATATAGATGTACTTGTCATTCAACGTATGTAGTATACCTACTTACTTGCAAATGTGGCAAAATCTATGTAGGTAGAACAAAAAGAAAAATAAAGTATAGATTGAGAGAACACATAAGAAACATAGAATCAGGTTTTGATAATCACAGTGTATCTTATCATTTTAAAGTTTGTCATAATCAAAACCCTAACGACCTCAGCATTAAAATTATAGAATGGGTTGCACCAGATAAATGGGATACCAATAGATTACTCAAGTTAAGACAAAGGGAAACCTTTTGGATAAAAACTCCTGACTGTCTGGAACCCAAAGGGTTAAATATAGAACTAGATATCCAGGCCTTTTTATGAAATTGATAGCTATTTTATGATATTTATTCACTGTCTTTTGATGTTTTTTAATAATCATACATATAATTTTTTTTATTCTGGAGTTTTATTAATTTGTGTGTATGTATTTTAGGATTCAGTATACATTTTAATTATGTGTAGTTATACTAATTTGACATTGTGTATTAGTAATATAGAATAAGATATACTTGCCCCCTTATTTAATGCCACTTTTCAGAATATAATTTTTAGTATTCATATTGTATTTGTAATATTATTAAATTTCCAGTACTCTCTGCCCTTTATATACCTCCAATATATATTATATATGAATTATATGGGATTAATTATTTTTATCCCCCATGGGTATATAAGGAGCAAAGATGTTTAGCTAAGCATTCTTGACAAAGTCTCGACGATACGAGACAAAACGCGTAGAAGTAATTCGCTTAGCTGTTTGGTCCCTGGTGGGATCCGTAGTCCAGGAGTCGTCAGTGATCCAAGCACGCATTGAGTGCTATAGGAGACGTCATCCATCCCGCGACTGCAGAGCGGGTTTGTTTGTAAAGCCGGTGAAGCGGCACTCTTACAAGAGAAACTGAACGGACTTGTTGCACATTCCTGGAAGTATCGCTATAAGGAATCAGTTTTGGGACATAGCAGTCGGCTAATTATATGCATAGATCGATACACTATCTTGTGAGTGTTCAATTTGTTTTTTGTTACTTGTTAAAATAAACTTTTTATACTGCACTTGAGTCTGCGTTTCTCCCCTTCTATCATTCACAGTATATCTTGTTGGGGACTCTGGAGTCTACCCCTATTTGGAGGAGCAGCGATCTTTTACCTTGTTTGGAAAACACACTGTTTGGTTTATTTTCTCATATATGGCATGCAAAGGCTGTAAGTAATTTATCCAACAAAGGATGGACTTTAATATTCATTTATACACCCACTGAATCATTTGTTTTATTGCAATTTTTTATTAAGCTGTGTATGTATATTATGCTAATTAGCAGTATTTGACCCCACGGTTTTATTTTATTTTAAGTTAGCGCCCGGTTGTGTGTCATTAAGTTACACACGTATCATTTCTTTGGCTTGTACCCATAAACTACCTATGTACCCCTAAACCGAGGTCCCCCCACATCACCGCCACTCTATTAAATTTTTTTAACCCCTAATCTGCTGCTCCGTACACCGCCACCAGCTACATTATCCCTATGTACCCCTAATCTGCTGCCCCTAATACCGCTGACACCTATATTATATTTATTAACCCCCCCCAACGTCGCAGCCACCTACCTACACTTATTAACCCCTAATCTGCCGAGTGGACCGCACCGCTACTATAATAAAGTTATTAACCCCTAATCCGCCTCACTCCCGCCTCAATAACCCTATAATAAATAGTATTAACCCCTAATCTGCCCTCCCTAACATCGCCGACACCTAACTTCAAGCATTAACCCCTAATCTGCTGACCGGAGCTCACCGCTACTATAATAAATTTTTTAACCCCTAAAGCTAAGTCTAACCCTAACACTAACACCCCCCTAAGTTAAATATAATTTAAATCTAACAAAATAAATTAACTCTTATTAAATAAATTATTCCTATTTAAAGCTAAATACTTACCTGTAAAATAAACCCTAATATAGCTACAATATCAAATATATTGTAGCTATTTTAGGATTAATATTTATTTTACAGGCAACTTTGTAATTATTTTAACCAGGTACAATATCTATTAAATAGTTCATAACTATTTAATAGTTACCTAGTTAAAATAATTACAAAATTACCTGTAAAATAAATCCTAACCTAAGTTACAATTAAACCTAACACTACACTAGCAATAAATAAATTAAATAAAATACCTAGAATTATCTACAATTAAACCTAACACTACACTATCAATAAATTAATTAAATACAATACCTACAAATAAATACAATTAAATAAACTAACTAAAGTACAAAAAATAAAAAAGAACTAAGTTACAAAACATAAAAAATATTTACAAACATTAGAAAAATATTACAACAATTTTAAACTAATTACACCTACTCTAAGCTCCCTAATAAAATAACAAAGCCCCCCAAAATAAAAAAATGCCCTACCCTATTCTAAATTAAAAAAGTTCAAAGCTCTTTTACCTTACCAGCCCTGAAAAGGGCCCTTTGCGGGGCATGCCCCAAAGAATTCAGCTCTTTTGCCTGTAAAAAAAAAAACATACAATATCCCCCCCAACATTACAACCCACCACCCACATACCCCTAATCTAACCCAAACCCCCCTTAAATAAACCTAACACTAAGCCCCTGAAGATCTCCCTACCTTGTCTTCACCTCACCGGGTTCAGCGATTGGTCCAGAAGAGGGTCCGAAATCTTGATCCAAGCGGCGGCTGAAGAACTCCATCATCGGGCTGAAGTCGGAAGTCCATCATCGGGATGAAGTCTTCTATCAAGCCACATCTTCAATCTTCTTTCTTCCAGAGCGGAGTGGAGCCATCTTCTTCCCAGCAGACGCGGATCCAACCTCTTCAAGCGACGCCTACTCGCCGAATGACGGTTCCTTTAAATGATGTCATCCAAGATGACGTCCCTCGAATTCCGATTGGCTGATAGGATTCTATCAGCCAATCGGAATTAAGGTAGGAATATTCTGATTGGCTGATGGAATCAGCCAATCAGATTCAAGTTCAATCCGATTGGCTGATCCAATCAGCCAATCAGATTGAGCTTGCATTCTATTGGCTGTTCCGATCAGCCAATAGAATGCGAGCTCAATCTGATTGGCTGATCCAATCAGCCAATCGGATTGAACTTGAATCTGTTTGGGTTAGATTAGGGGTATGTGGGTGGTGAGTTGTAATGTTGGGTGGGGTATTGTATGGTTTTTTTTTATAGGCGAAAGAGCTGAATTCTTTGGGGCATGCCCCGCAAAGGGCCCTTTTCAGGGCTGGTAAGGTAAAAGAGCTTTGAACTTTTTAAATTTAGAATAGGGTAGGGCATTTTTTTATTTTGGAGGGCTTTGTTATTTTATTAGGGGGATTAGAGTAGGTGTAATTAGTTTAAAATTTTTGTAATATTTTTCTAATATTTGTAAATATTTTTTTATTTTTTGTAGCTTAGTTCTTTTTTATTTTTTGTACTTTAGTTAGTTTATTTAATTGTATTTATTTGTAGGTATTGTATTTAACTAATTTATTGATAGTGTAGTGTTAGGTTTAATTGTAGATAATTGTAGGTATTTTATTTAATTAATTTATTGATAGTGTAGTGTTAGGTTTAATTGTAGATAATTGTAGGTAGTTTATTTAATTAATTTATTGATAGTGTAGTGTTAGGTTTAATTGTAACTTTGGTTAGGATTTATTTTACAGGTAATTTTGTAATTATTTTAACTATTTTAGCTATTAAATAGTTATTAACTATTTAATAGCTATTGTACCTGTTTAAAATAATTACAAAGTTGCCTGTAAAATAAATATTAATCCTAAAATAGCTAAAATATAATTATAATTTATATTGTAGCTATATTAGGGTTTATTTTACAGGTAAGTATTTAGCTTTAAATAGGAATAATTTATATAATAAGAGTTAATTTATTTCGTTAGATTTAAATTATATTTAATTTAGGGGGGTGTTAGTGTTAGGGTTAGACTTAGCTTTAGGGGTTAATCCATTTATTAGACTAGCGGCGAGATCCGATCGGCAGATTAGGGGTTAATTATTGTAGGTAGCTGGCGGCGACGTTGTGGGGGGCAGATTAGGGGTGTCAGCGATAGCGGGGGCGGCAGATTAGGGGTTAATAAGTGTAAGGTTAGGGGTGGTTAGACTCGGGGTACATGTTAGAGTGTTAGGTGCAGACGTAGGAAGTGTTTCCCCATAGTAAACAATGGGGCTGCGTTAGGAGCTGAACGCTGCATTTTTGCAGGTGTTAGGTTTTTTTTCAGCTCAAACAGCCCCATTGTTTTCTATGGGGGAATTGTGCACGAGCACGTTTTTGAAGCTGGCCGCGTCCATAAGCAACACTGGTATTTAGAGTTGCAGTGGCGGAAAATATGCTCTACGCTCCTTTTTTGGAGCCTAACGCAGCCCTTCTGTGAACTCTAAATACCAGCGGTATTTAAAAGGTGCGGGGGGAAAAAAGCACACGTAGCTAATGCACCCCTTTGGCCGCAGAACTCTAAATCTAGCCGTTAGGGTTTATGTTAGGGAGGGCAGTTTAGGGGTTAATACTATTTATTATAGGGTTTTTGAGGCGGGAGTGAGGCGGTTTAGGGGTTAATACATTTATTATAGTGGCGGCGAGGTCCGGTCTGCAGATTAGGGGTTAATAAGTATAGGTAAGGTAGCGGCGACATTGGGGGGGGCAGATTAGGGGTTAATAAATATTATGTAAGTGTCGGCGATGTTAGGGGCAGCAGATTAGGGGTGCATAGGGATAATGTAGGTGGCGGCGGTGTGCGGTCGGCAGATTAGGGGTTAAAACATTTTATTAGAGTGGTGGCGATGTGGGGGGCCTCTGTTTAGGGGTACATAGGTAGTTTATGGGTGTTAGTGTACTTTAGAGCACAGTAGTTAAGAGCTTTATAAACCGGCATTAGCCCATAAAGCTCTTAACTCCTGACTTTTTTCTGCGGCTGGAGTCTTGTCGGTAGAGGGTCTACTGCTCACTTCAGCCAAGACTCTAAATACTGGCGTTAGGAAGATCCCATTGAAAAGATAGGATACGCAATTGGCGTAAGGGGATCTGCGGTATGGAAAAGTCGCGGCTGGAAAGTGAGCATTAGACCCTTTCCTGACTGACTCTAAATACCAGCGGGCGGTAAAAATCAGCTTTAGGACCACTTAACGCTGCTTTTGACGGCTAACACAGAACTCTAAATCTAGGCGATTGTATTATAACCCTGCCATAGGCTGATATATTATTTGGAGAGCAGTACTGAAGATTTTTATAAATATACTGACACAGATAAACAATGCTTTATCTTAGTAGAGCCACAATGAACATCGACATGGTCATATATTCATTGATAAACCTGCACCATCTAATCAAAATCATTATAGGTCCTCCTCATATGCAGATTGGATATGAGTGGAATGTTGTGAGCAGATTAGATATAAACATTACAAATCTTCAGGAAAGATTAGTTACATATGGGGCTTTTAAAATGTTTTAGCTGATATTAAAACTAAATATTGAATTTAAAGTGTAGATTATGATATTAACTTTAAAACCATCTATTAACAATTTCTCCTGTATGTGAAAAAAGCCTAACAGTGAAACACGTTCAGTGGACCCTACTTCTAGTTTCAGTATCTCTCTGGGGACCAGATGATAAAAGATTATATTGATAGAAGAGATATTATAGTGCAGACTTCACAAGGGCTGAACTGACTGAATGCTATAAGAAAAAGGTGGAACCTGGAAGTCCGAGAGACAAGAGATACCTCCCATAAAGTTCTCCACTCAGATGAGATAATCTAAAATTATCCTCCAGCAATGTGGGAACTCTTGCAAGATTCTAAACAGGCCAATTTTGCTGTACCTCTGTAATGTGCATTCCACTTCATTTCTGCAATACACTTTGTACTTTGTACTTTATATTGCTTTACACTACAGATTAGGTCATGTTTTATTGCATATAAGCTTTGCACATTCTCTTTTGTATTTTAATGCATTTAGATTCTGTATACAACAGTTATTTCACACATTCTGATTATGCGTTGAAAGTTTCTCTGTTACTTCAATAAAATCGGATCATAATTTGTATATTTCTGTGTATATATCACAAAATAAATTGCACTTTGTATTTGCTCCACTGTAAACTAAAACTGGCAGCTTCAAAAAGTGGCAGAGACAGGGGAGTTCCCTGGGCTGAACAGGGGAGTTCCCAGAGTATGCCTGTAGGTCCCTCACAGTTCTTATGGAATACTGTAAGCATTTTATACAAACTTGTCTCACTGATTTTTCTTGCCAGCTGCATGCTGGTGAAGTTTGCTCAGGTGCACAGCTGTTAACGTCACTCCTCCCTGTAAAATTTGTATTACAGAGAGCTTTATTACTTTTTATGGAAGTCATCTTCCGGATTCTGCTCTTTTACTTACAGAATTCAGTGAACTCAGTCCCTGTGAAGTCTGCACTATAATTTCTTTCCAAACGAAATAATCTTTGATAATCAGGCCTATAGGAAGTAATACAGCTCTCTGGGAAACTGAAGTTGTCAGCTTTATTTTAAATAGAAGAAATACAAAGTAATACAAATGTAATTTTTAAAAGATACACATAAATATGTAAATCCCTAATTTGTTAATTACACAGACACTCTCAAGGTATACTTTTGCAACAATGTATCATGAAACACAGCACTCACTGCACAGCCAGGTACAGGTTTACCAAACCCAGTATTGATCATTTATTTAAACAATATGGCGCCACCTTGTGGCGTTTCATAGATGATGTGTTTGGCATATGGTATGGCGACATTGGATCCCTATTGGCATTTGTTGATGATTTGAATTGTTCAGTTAATGGTATAAAATTTACTTTAACATACGATGAATGCTCGATCCAATTTTTGGATACTAAAGTATATAAAGGGGTGGATGGTTTGAAAATTAATATTTATTCCAAACCTACTGATAAAAATAACACATTATGGTTTGAGAGTTTTCACCCACCCACCACCTTTAAGGCTGTCCCGAAAAGTCAACTCCTTAGGGTTGATAGGATCGTGTCAGATCATACCATTAAGGAGGTTCGCCTAAAGGAAATGTCAGATAAATTTATCTCAAGAGGTTATCCAAAGGCATTGATTGAAGACATAAAACAAGATTTGAGCTTAAATAGTAACAGATCCAAAACAGTAGGGAAAGCAAAGAACATGAATTGTTCTAAAAATTTAGAGAGGATTAAATTTATATCTCAGTATAATACAAGAAGTCATCAAATTAATAAAATAATTCGTAAATATTGGTACATTCTATCTAAGTGTCACCCAGGTATAGGGGCCTTTTCAATACCACCTATGTTAGCCTATAAGCGTGGCCCTAATACTAAAGATAAATTGGTGAAAGCAGACATTGGGGCAAAGAAAAAACAAATTCAGGGTACAATAACTGGTCAAAAACGGAAAGGATGTTTACTGTGTCTATCTTGCATTAATTGAAACTCTATGATTAAGGGTGATACCTTTTGTCACCCATATACAGGCAGAAAGTACTCCATAAATGAATATTTGACTTGTAGGTCAGAATATATTATTTATGCAATTAAATGTCCGTGTTCCTTGATGTATATTGGTCAATCGACCAGGGAAGCACGAGAAAGAATTTCTGAGCACAAGTCAAATATTCGTTGTGGTAAAAAGGATGCTCCAGTGGCTGGACACTTCATAAAGGCGGGCCATAGAATAAGTCAATTACGTTTCCAAATCATTGAAAGAGTTAATACACCTAGAAGAGGGGGTGATAAGGAGAATATATTAACTAGGAGAGAAACATTCTGGATCAATGAATTAGGTACTTTATGTCCCAGAGGTTTAAATAGAGAATGTAATTGGACTGCCTTTTGGTGACTGAATAAAATCCATTTTAAATAGAATCCAATAAAATTTAATAAAATGAAATAAGTATAGGACTTTTTTTGTAATATTATACTATATAAATGAATGTGCATTCTAATGTAAATACTAATTAGTATGAGATTAAATGTCTCTATAAATTTAAATAGATACACTATGTTGAATAGCCAATATTGACCAATTATATGAGTGCATCCATATAGTGATGAATTGTAAATCAAAATAAAGATGAAGTTAACTGATTGAAATAACTATATCAAATATGATTGATACATCTAGGATACACTTGATATATTTTTTAATTCAATATATTGTGGTTACTAAAAGCATTAATGAAATTCTCAATGTATTTTATTATATTTTTTATTAATATGCAATTTTGTAATGTTGATCAATTTTTAATATAGAATAAGAATTTTTTCACATATGATATGAGAGATATAACTGTTTAATAATATGATGTTGATCCACTAGGTGGCCGGATGGAGGCCATTAATGTGCACTTTGATACATATTTGTATGTTAAATGATGGTTTTCCACTAGAGGACAGCTTTGTATCACTTTTCAATCACAATATTTGGCGCCATTAGGGCTATTTAAATGTTTGTTCACTAATGTTTGGTTAAGCTTGAGAAAAGGCCAAGTGTGGGCCTGAAACGTCGCTTCTTTATCCCTGTTTGCACAAATAAAAGTCTTTTATTGCACCAGCTGGAACAATTTCTGTTTCTATATACTCTCAAGGTATAATCAGAATTATCCTATAAATTTACAATCCTAAATAAACTGCTATATACAGGCTCTAAATGCATTCAAATACAAGATAGAAAGCGTAAATCTTGAATTTAATAAAACGTAAAGGACATAATCTGAAAACAAAGCAGAAAGTGTAAATGCTACAAAACTCTTGTGTCATCCAGTGTTATTTTGCACTGAGCTTGTCTTTCCTTCCCAAACAGAAATGCAGGGAGCAACCCTTGGAGATGTATAGCAAAGTTTGCCTTGTTAGAATCTCATAAGGGATCTTGAGGTGCTGGGGATAATTTTATATAATCTCATCTGAGTGGAGAGCTTTATATCATCAGGCCCTATACATCATAATCATCATATCTGTATATGGAATTATGTGTGACAGTTATTCCATATACACATATTTAGTATATACCGTGGCATAGTTTTAATGTACTGAAAGGCTGTATGAGGTTTGGAAATGGTATTTAATTAGTAATTTTCTTTATGTTTCTCTGAGTCTACTATAAAAGCTTTGTGGGACACTACTTGGATTAGGATTCTGGTTAATGCACAGGTTTTATTGGATGTGAGTCTGTATTTGTTTTTATTTCATTCTGTGCAGAATATAGTTTTAATTTATTAGTGTATTTTGTAGAAGCTAGGTACATTCGTTATCTGCTTTATTTTTTAGAGGTTCTATGCACATTAAAGACACTATGGCCTCTAGTTAT
This sequence comes from Bombina bombina, assembly GCF_027579735.1. Taxonomy (NCBI): domain Eukaryota; kingdom Metazoa; phylum Chordata; class Amphibia; order Anura; family Bombinatoridae; genus Bombina; species Bombina bombina. Next base: position 851,134,138 of record NC_069503.1, read on the forward strand.
CAAGCCGTCTACTTTACCTGCCTTCGCCGGCCCAATACACCCGCCTAAGCTCGCCTACCATCGCCGCCGCGGACCTGAAAAATTTCGCCAAAGTTATCAATAAATCTGTCAAAAAGCTGCGCACCAAGTACGGGGCGATGAGCAGCGGACTGTGATAGTTATCACTCATCCGATCTCGCTGCTCTTCGGCTTTTTGACAGCTTTATTGATAAACTGTCACTAAGCACTCACACTAACTACACTGTTCTACCCCCTATACCGGCGCCCCCGGAGCCCCCCACAACTAAATAAAGTTATTAACCCCTAAACCACCGCTCCTAGACCCCGCCGCAACTCTTATAAATGTATTAACCCCTAAACCACCGCTCCCGGACCCTGCCGCCACCTACATAATACCTAGTAACCCTTATCCTGCCCCCCTATACCGCCGCCACCTATAATAAGTTTATCAACCCCTATCCTGCTGATCCCGGACCCCGCCGCAACTAAATAAATAGTTTAACCCCTAAACCACCACTCCTGGACCCCGCCGCCACCTACATAAGACCTATTAACCCCTATCCTGCCCACCCCTACACCGTCGCCACCTATAATAAATTTATTAACCCCTATCCTGTGGATCCCGGACCTCGCCGCAACGAAATAAATAGTTTAACCCCTAAACCGCCGCTCCAAGACCCCGCCGCAACCTATATTAAACTTATTAACCCCTTATTCTGCCCCCCTCTACACCGTCGCCACCTATAATAAATGTATTAACCCCTATCATGCCCCCCTACACCGCCGCCACTGTAATAAAATTATTAATCCGTAAACCTAAGTCTAACACTAACCCTAACACCCCCCTAACTTAAATATTAATTAAATAAATCTAAATAATATTTCTCTTATTAACTAAATTAATCCTATTTAAAACTAAATACTTACCTTTAAAATAACCCTAATATAGCTACAATATAAATAATAATTATATTGTAGCTATCTTAGGATTTAATTTTATTTTACAGGCAACTTTCAATTTATTCTAACTAGGTACAATAGCTATTAAATAGTTATTAACTACCTAGTTAAAATAAAGAGAAATTTACCTGTAAAATAAAAACTAACCTAAGTTACAATTACACCTAACACTACACTATACTTTAATAAATTAATCCTATTTAAAACTAAATACTTACCTGTAAAATAAACCCTAAGATAGCTACAATGTAATTAATAATTACATTGTAGCTATTTTAGGATTTGTATTTATTTTACAGGTAACTTTGTATTTGTTTTAGCTAGTTAGAATAGTTATTAAATAGTTATTAACTATTTAATAACTGCCTAGCTAAAAGAAATACAAAAATACCTGTAAAATAAATCCTAACCTAAGTTACAATTAAACCTAACACTACACTATCATTAAATTAATTAAATAAATTAGCTACAAATAACTACAATTAAATTCAATTAAATAAACTAACTAAAGTACAAAAAATAAAAAAGCTAAGTTACAAAAAATAAAAAGAATAAGTTATAAACATTTCAAAAATATTACAACAATTTTAAGATACTTACACCTAATCTAAGCCCGCTAATAAAATAACAAAGCCCCCCAAAATAAAAAAATTCCCTACCCTATTCTACATTAAATAGTTACCAGCTCTATTACCTTACCAGCCCTTAAAAGGGCTTTTTGCGGGGCATGCCCAAAGAAAACAGCTCTTTTGCCTGTAAAATAAAAATACAACCCCCCCAACATTAAAACCCACCACCCACATATCCTTAATCTAACCCAAACCCACAGGTAATTTTGTATTTCTTTTAGCTAGGTAGTTATTAAATAGTTAATAACTATTTAATAACTATTTTAACTAGCTAAAACAAATACAAAGTTACCTGTAAAATGAATATAAATCCTAAAATAGCTACAATGTAATTATTAATTACATTGTAGCTATTTCACGGCTAGATTTAGAGTTGGGCGGTAGCCGTCAAAACCAGCGTTAGAGGCTCCTAACGCTGGTTTTTACCGCCCTCTGGTATTTGGAGTCAGTCAGGAAAGGGTCTAACGCTCACTTTACAGCCGCGACTTTTCCATACCGCAGATCCCCCTACGCCATTTGCGTATCCTATCTTTTCAATGGGATCTTTCTAACGCCGGTATTTAGAGTCGTGGCTGAAGTGAGCGTTAGAAATCTAACGACAAAACTCCAGCCACAGAAAAAAGTCAGTAGTTAAGAGCTTTCTGGGCTAACGCTGGTTTATAAAGCTCTTAACTACTGTGCTCTAAAGTACACTAACACCAATAAACTACCTATGTACCCCTAAACCGAGGTCCCCCCACATCGCCGCCACTCTATTAAATTTTTTTAACCCCTAATCTGCCGCTCCGTACACTGCCGCCAGCTACATTATCCCTATGTACCCCTAATCTGCTGCCCCTAATACCGCCGACACCTATATTATATTTATTAACCCCTAATCTGCCCCCCCTCAACGTCGCCGCCACCTACCTACACTTATTAACCCCTAATCTGCCGAGCGGACCACACCGCTACTATAATAAAGTTATTAACCCCTAATCCGCCTCACTCCCGCCTCAATAACCCTATAATAAATAGTATTAACCCCTAATCTGCCCTCCCTAACATCGCCGACACCTAACTTCAAGCATTAACCCCTAATCTGCCGACCGGAGCTCACCGCTACTATAATAAATTTTTTAACCCCTAAAGCTAAGTCTAACCCTAACACTAACACCCCCCTAAGTTAAATATAATTTAAATCTAACGAAATAAATTAATTCTTATTAAATAAATTATTCCTATTTAAAGCTAAATACTTACCTGTAAAATAAACCCTAATATAGCTACAATATAAATTATAATTATATTGTAGCTATTTTAGGATTAATATTTATTTTACAGGCAATTTTGTAATTATTTTAACCAGGTACAATAGCTATTAAATAGTTCATAACTATTTAATAGTTACCTAGTTAAATAATTACAAAATTACCTGTAAAATAAATCCTAACCTAAGTTACAATTAAACCTAACACTACACTATCAATAAATAAATTAAATAAAATACCTACAATTATCTACAATTAAACCTAACACTACACTATCAATAAATTAATTAAATAAAATACCTACAATTATCTACAATTAAACCTAACACTACACTATCAATAAATTAAATACAATACCTACAAATAAATACAATTAAATAAACTAACTAAAGTATAAAAAAATAAAAAAGAACTAAGTTACAAAAAATAAAAAAATATTTACAAACATTAGAAAAATATTACAACAATTTTAAACTAATTACACCTACTCTAAGCCCCCTAATAAAATAACAAAGCCCCCCCAAAATAAAAAAATGCCCTACCCTATTCTAAATTAAAAAAAGTTCAAAGCTCTTTTACCTTACCAGCCCTGAAAAGGGCCCTTTGCGGGGCATGCCCCAAAGAATTCAGCTCTTTTGCCTGTAAAAAAAAAGCATACAATACCCCCCCACACACATTACAACCCACCACCCACATACCCCTAATCTAACCCAAACCCCCCTTAAATAAACCTAACACTAAGCCCCTGAAGATCTCCCTACCTTGTCTTCACCTCACCGGGTTCAGCGATCAGTCCAGAAGAGGGTCCGAAGTCTTGATCCAAGCGGCGGCTGAAGAACTCCATCATTGGGCTGAAGTCAGAAGTCCATCATCGGGATGAAGTCTTCTATCAAGCCGCATCTTCAATCTTCTTTCTTCTGGAGTGGAGCAGAGCCATATTCTTCCCAGCCGACGCGGATCCAACCTCTTCAAGCGACGCCTACTCGCCGAATGACGGTTCCTTTAAATGACGTCATCCAAGATGGCGTCCCTCGAATTCCGATTGGCTGATAGGATTCTATCAGCCAATCGGAATTAAGGTAGGAATATTCTGATTGGCTGATGGAATCAGCCAATCAGATTCAAGTTCAATCCGATTGGCTGATCCAATCAGCCAATCAGATTGAGCTTGCATTCTATTGGCTGTTCCGATCAGCCAATAGAATGCGAGCTCAATCTGATTAGGGCATTTTTTTATTTTGGGGGGCTTTGTTATTTTATTAGGGGCTTAGAGTAGGTGTAATTAGTTTAAAATTGTTGTAATATTTTTCTAATGTTTGTAAATATTTTTTTATTTTTTGTAACTTAGTTCTTTTTTATTTTTTGTACTTTAGTTAGTTTATTTAATTGTATTTATTTGTAGGAATTGTATTTAATTAATTTATTGATAGTGTAGTGTTAGGTTTAATTGTAGATAATTGTAGGTAGTTTATTTAATTAATTTATTGATAGTGTAGTGTTAGGTTTAATTGTAATTTAGGTTAGGATTTATTTTACAGGTAATTTTGTAATTATTTTAACTATTTTAGCTATTAAATAGTTATTAACTATTTAATAGCTATTGTACCTGTTTAAAATAATTACAAAGTTGCCTGTAAAATAAATATTAATCCTAAAATAGCTACAATATAATTATAATTTATATTGTAGCTATATTAGGGTTTATTTTACAGGTAAGTATTTAGCTTTAAATAGGAATAATAATTATATAATAAGAGTTAATTTATTTCGTTAGATTTAAATTATATTTAACTTAGGGGGGTGTTAGTGTTAGGGTTAGACTTAGCTTTAGGGGTTAATCCATTTATTAGACTAGCGGCGAGATCCAATCGGCAGATTAGGGGTTAATTATTGTAGGTAGCTGGTGGCGACATTTTGGGGGGCAGATTAGGGGTTAATAAATATAATATAGGGGTCTGCGGTGTTAGGGGCAGCAGATTAGGGGTACATAGGTATAATGTAGGTTGCGGCGGTATACGGACCGGCAGATTAGGGGTTAAAAAAAATATGCAGGAGTCTGCGATAGCGGGGGCGGCAGATTAGGGGTTAATAAGTGTAAGGTTAGGGGTGTTTAGACTCGGGGTACATGTTAGAGTGTTAGGTGCAGACGTAGGAAGTGTTTCCCCATAGTAAACAATGGGGCTGCGTTAGGAGCTGAACGCTGCTTTTTGCAGGTGTTAGGTTTTTTTTTTCAGCTCAAACAGCCCCATTGTTTTCTATGGGGGAATCGTGCACGAGCATGTTTTTGAAGCTGGCCGCGTCCGTAAGCAACGCTGGTATTTAGAGTTGCAGTGGTGGTAAATATGCTCTACGCTCCTTTTTTGGAGCCTAACGCAGCCCTTCTGTGAACTCTAAATACCAGCAGTATTTAAAAGGTGTGGGGGAAAAAAAGCACGCATAGCTAACGCACCCCTTTGGCCGCAGAACTCTAAATCTAGCCGTTAGGGTTTATGTTAGGGAGGGCAGATTAGGGGTTAATACTATTTATTATAGGGTTTTTGAGGCGGGAGTGAGGCGGTTAAGGGTTAATACATTTATTATAGTGGCGGTGAGGTCCGGTCGGCAGATTAGGGGTTAATAAGTATAGGTGAGGTAGCGGCGACGTTGGGGGGGCAGATTAGGGGTTAATAAATATTATGTAAGTGTCGACGATGTTAGGGGCAGCAGATTAAGGGTACATAGGGATAATGTAGGTGGCGGCGGTGTGTGGTCGGCAGATTAGGGGTTAAAACACTTTATTAGAGTGGTGGCGATGTGGGGGGGCCTCGGTTTAGGGGTACATAGGTAGTTTATGGGTGTTAGTGTACTTTAGAGCACAGTAGTTAAGAGCTTTATAAACCGGCATTAGCCCATAAAGCTCTTAACTCCTGACTTTTTTCTGCGGCTGGAGTCTTGTCGGTAGAGGGTCTACCGCTCACTTCAGCCAAGACTCTAAATACCGGCGTTAGGAAGATCCCATTGAAAAGATAGGATACGCAATTGGTGTAAGGGGATCTGCGGTATGGAAAAGTCGTGGCTGGAAAGTGAGCATTAGACCCTTTCCTGACTGACTCTAAATACCAGCGGGCGGTAAAAATCAGCGTTAGGACCACTTAACGCTGCTTTTGATGGCTAACGCAGAACTCTAAATCTAGGCGATTGTATTATAACCCTGCCATAGGCTGATATATTATTTGGAGAGCAGTACTGAAGATTTTTATAAATATACTGACAAAGATAAACAATGCTTTATCTTAGTAGAGCCACAATGAACATCGACATGGTCATATATTCATTGATAAACCTGCACCATCTAATCAAAATCATTATAGGTCCTCCTCATATGCAGATTGGATATGAGTGGAATGTTGTGAGCAGATTAGATATAAACATTACAATCCTTCAGGAAAGATTAGTTACATATGGGGCTTTTAAAATGTTTTAGCTGATATTAAAACTAAATATTGAATTTAAAGTGTAGATTATGATATTAACTTTAAAACCATCTATTAACAATTTCTCCTGCATGTGAAAAAAGCCTAACAGTGAAACATGTTCAGTGGACCCTACTTCTAGTTTCAGTATCTCTCTGGGGGCCTGATGATAAAAGATTATATTGATAGAAGAGATATTATAGTGCAGACTTCACAAGGGCTGAACTGACTGAATGCTATAAGAAAAAGGTGGAACCTGGAAGTCCCAGAGACAAGAGATACCTCCCATAAAGTTCTCCACTCAGATGAGATAATCTAAAATGATCCTCCAGCAATGTGGGAACTCTTGCAAGATTCTAAACAGGCCAATTTTGCTGTACCTCTGTAATGCGCATTCCACTTCATTTCTGCAATACACTTTGCACTTTGAACTTTATATTGCTTTACACTACAGATTAGGTCATGTTTTATTGCATATAAGCTTGCACATTCTCTTTTGTATTTTAATGCATTTAGATTCTGTATACAACAGTTATTTCACACATTCTGATTATGCGTTGAAAGTTTCTCTGTTACTTCAATAAAATTGGATCATAATTTGTATATTTCTGTGTATATATCACAAAATAAATTGCACTTTGTATTTGCTCCACTGTAAACTAAAACTGGCAGCTTCAAAAAGTGGTAGAGACAGGGGAGTTCCCTGGGCTGAACAGGGGAGTTCCCAGAGTATGCCTGTAGGTCCCTCACAGTTCTTATGGAATACTGTAAGCATTTTATACAAACTTGTCTCACTGATTTTTCTTGCCAGCTGCATGCTGGTGAAGTTTGCTCAGGTGCACAGCTGTTAACGTCACTCCTCCCTGTAAAATTTTGTATTACAGAGAGCTTTATTACTTTTTATGGAAGTCATCTTCTGGATTCTGCTCTTTTACTTACAGAATTCAGTGAACTCAGTCCCTGTGAAGTCTGCACTATAATTTCTTTCCAAACGAAATAATCTTTGATAATCAGGCCTTTAGGAAGTAATACAGCTCTCTGGGAAACTGAAGTTGTCAGCTTTATTTTAAATAGAAGAAATACAAAGTGCAATGTAATTTTTAAAAGATACACATAAATATGTAAATCACTAATTTGTTAAGTACACAGACACTCTCAAAGTATAATCAGAATTTGTAAAATTACAATCCTAAATAAACTGCTATATACAGGTTCTAAATGAATTCAAATACAAGATAGAATGTGTAAATCTTGAATTTAATAAAACTTAAAGGACATAATCTGAAAACAAAGCAGAAAGTGTAAATGCTACAAAACTCTTGTGTCATCCAGTGTTATTTTGCACTGAGCTTGTCTTTCCTTCACAAACAGAAATGCAGGGAGCAACCCTTGGAGATGTATAGCAAAGTCTGCCTTGTTAGAATCTCATAAGGGATCTTGAGGTGCTGGGGATAATTTTATATAATCTCATCTGAGTGGAGAGCTTTATATCATCAGGCCCTATACATCATAATCATCATATCTGTATATGGAATTATGTGTGACAGTTATTCCATATACACATATTTAGTATATTCTGTGGCATAGTTTTAAAGTACTGAAAGGCTGTATGAGGTTTGGAAATGGTATTTAAATAGTAATTTTCTTTATGTTTCTCTGAGTCTACTATAAAAGCTTTGTGGGACACTACTTGGATTAGGATTCTGGTTAATGCACAGGTTTTATTGGATGCGAGTCTGTATTTGTTTTTATTTCATTCTGTGCAGAATATAGTTTTAATTTATTAGTGTATTTTGTAGAAGCTAGGTACATTCGTTATCTGCTTTATTTTTTAGAGGTTCTATGCACATTAAAGACACTATGGCCTCTAGTTATCAAGCCGTCTACTTTACCTGCCTTCGCATCGGCCCAATACGCCCGCCTAAGCTCGCCTACCATCGCCGCCACAGACCTGAAATTTTTTTGCCAAAGTTATCAATAAATCTGTCAAAAAGCCGCGCATCAAGTACGGGGCGATGAGCAGCGGACTGTGATAGTTATCACTCATCCTATCTCGCTGCTCTTCGGCTTTTTGACAGCTTTATTGATAAACTGTCACTAAGCACTCACACTAACTACACTGTTCTACCCCCTATACCGGCGCCCCCGGAGCCCCCCGCAACTAAATAAAGTTATTAACCCCTAAACCACCGCTCCTAGACCCCGCCGCAACTCTTATAAATGTATTAACCCCTAAACCCCCGCTCCTAGACCCCGCCGCAACTCTTATAAATGTATAAACCCCTAAACCGCCGCTTCCACCTCTCCCGGACCCCGCCGCCACCTACATAACCCCTATCCTGCCCCCCCCAATACCGCCACCACCTATAATACATTTATCAACCCCTATCCTGCCGATCCCGGACCCCGCTGCAACTAAATAAATAGTTTAACCCCTAAACCGCCGCACCTGGACCCCTCCGCCACCTACAAAAGACCTATTAACCCCTATCCTGCCCCCCCTACACCGTCGCCACCTATAATAAATTTATTAACCCCTATCCTGCGGATCCCAGACCTCGCCACAACTAAATAAATAGTTTAACCCCTAAACCGCCGCTCCCAGACCCCGCTGCAACCTATATTAAACTTATTAACCCTTTATTCTGCCCCCCCTACACTGTCGCCACCTATAATAAATGTATTAACCCCTTTCGTGCCCCCCCTACACCGCCGCCACTGTAATAAAATTATTAACCCCTAAACCTAAGTCTAACACTAACCCTAACACCCCCCTAACTTAAATATTAATTAAATAAATCTAAATAATATTTCTCTTATTAACTAAATTAATCCTATTTAAAACTAAATATTACCTTTAAAATAAACCCTAATATAGCTACAATATAAATAATAATTACATTGTAGCTCTTTTAGGATTTATATTTATTTTACAGGTAACTTTGTATTTGTTTTAGCTAGTTAGAATAGTAATTAAATAGTTATTAACTATTTAATAACAACCTAGCTAAAAGAAATACAAAATTACCTGTAAAATAAATCCTACCCTAAGTTACAATTATACCTAACACTTCACTATCATTAAATTAATTAAATAAATAAATTAGCTACAAATAACTACAATAAAATTCAATTAAATAAACTAACTAAAGTACAAAAAATAAAAAAGCTAAGTTACAAAAAATAAAAAAAATAAGTTACAAACATTTCAAAAATATTACAACAATTTTAAGCTACTTACACCTAATCTAAGCCCCCTAATAAAATAACAAAGCCCCCCAAAATAAAAAAATTCCCTACCCTACTCTACATTAAATAGTTACCAGCTCTATTACCTTACCAGCCCTTAAAAGGGCCTTTTGCAGGGCATGCCCAAAGAAAACAGCTCTTTTGCCTGTAAAATAAAAATACAACCCCCCCAACATTAAAACCCACCACCCACATACCCCTAATCTAACCCAAACCCCCCTTGAATAAACCTAACACTACCCCCTGAAGATCATCCTACCTTGAGCCGTCTTCAGCCAGTCAACCACCGATGGAACCGAAGAGGAGATCCGGAGCGGCAGAAGTCATCATCCAAGGGGCGCTGAAGAAGTCTTCCATCCGATTGAAGTCAACATCCAGGTGGCGCTGAAGAAGTCTTCCATCCGATTGAAGTCTTCATTCAAGCGGCGTCTTCAATCTTTATCCATCCGGAGTGGAGCGGAGCCATCTTTAGACGAGCTGACGCGGAGCCATTCTCTTCTTCCCGACGACTAACGACGAATGACGGTACCTTTAAGTGACGTCATCCAAGATGGCGTCCCTTCAATTGCGATTGGCTGATAGGATTCTATCAGCCAATCGGAATTAAGGTAGGAAAAATCTGATTGGCTGATTTAATCATTTCAGCCAATCGGAATTGAAGGGACGCCATTTTGGATGACGTCACTTAAAGGTACTGTCATTCGTCGTTAATCGTCGGGAAGAAGAGGATGGCTCCGCGTCTGCTCGTCTGAAGATGGCTCCGCTCCGGATGGATGAAGATTGAAGATGCCGCTTGGATGAAGAATTCAATCGGATGGAAGACTTCTTCAGCGCCGCCCGGATGTTGACTTCAATCGGATGGAAGACTTCTTCAGCGCCCCTTGGGTGATAACTTCAATAGAATGGAAGACTTCTTCAGCGCCCCTTGGATGATGACTTCTACCGCTCCGGATCTCCTCTTCGGTTCCATCTGTGATCGGCTGGCTGAAGACGGCTCAAGGTAGGATGATCTTCAGGGGGGTAGTGTTAGGTTTATTTAAGGGGGGTTTGGGTTAGATTAGGGTTATGTGGGTGGTGGGTTTTAATGTTGGGGGGGTTGTATTTTTATTTTACAGGCAAAAGAGCTGTTTTCTTTGGGCATGCCCCGCAAAAGGCCCTTTTAAGGGCTGGTAAGGTAATAGAGCTGGTAACTATTTATTGTAGAATAGGGTAGGGAATTTTTTTTATTTTGGGGGGCTTTGTTATTTTATTAGGGGGCTTAGATTAGGTGTAAGTAGCTTAAAACTGTAATATTTTTTAAATGTTTGTAACTTTTTTTGTACTTTAGTTAGTTTATTTAATTGAATTTAATTGTAGTTATTTGTAGCTAATTTATTTAATTAATTTAATGATAGTGTAGTGTTAGGTTTAATTGTAACTTAGGTTAGGATTTATTTTACAGGTAATTTTGTATTTCTTTTAGCTAGGTAGTTATTAAATAGTTAATAACTATTTAATAACTATTCTAACTAGCTAAAACAAATACAAAGTTACCTGTAAAATAAATATAAATCCTAAAATAGCTACAATGTAATTATTAATTATTGTAGCTATCTTAGGGTTTATTTTACAGGTAAGTATTTAGTTTTAAATAGGATTAATTTTTTAAAGTATAGTGTAGTGTTAGGTGTAATTGTAACTTAGGTTAGTTTTTATTTTACAGGTGAATTTCTTTTTATTTTAACTAGGTAGCTATTAAATAGTTAATAACTATTTAATAGCTATTGTACCTAGTTAAAATAAATTGAAAGTTGCCTGTAAAATAAAAATAAATCCTAAGATAGCTACAATATAATTATTACTTATATTGTAGCTATATTAGGGTTTATTTTAAAGGTAAGTATTTAGTTTTAAATAGGATTAATTTAGTTAATAAGAGAAATATTATTTAGATTTATTTAATTAATATTTAATTTAGGGGGTGTTAGGGTTAGTGTTAGACTTAGGTTTAGGGGTTAATAATTTTATTACAGTGTAAGCATTTTTTTGAGGGTTGTGGGGGGGGCTTGGGCTTTAGTTTTAGAATAGGCATAACTGTTTTTTTTATTTATGATAGTTTTTTTCTGTAATGATAGGTTTTTTATTTTCTGTAGTGAAAGTTTTTTCAGGTAAGTTTAATTTTTTGGGGGTAAGTTTAGGGGATTTTAGGTTAGGGGGCTAGCTGATTAGCGCTTTAGATGTAAGTGGGTATTTTACAATGGAGGTTGTGGTGGTTTAGGGTTTAGTAGTGTAGAGGGGTAGTTTGTGATGTGGGAGTGTTGCGGTTTAGGTTATAATAGTGCAGAATGGTATTTTGTGATAGGGGTTGTGGTGGTTTAAGAGTTAATATTGTAGAGAGTTAATTTGCGCTGGAGTTGTGGTGGTTTAGAGAGGTATTTTGCGATGTGGGATTGTGGCAGTTTAGGTGTTATTAGTGTAGTGGGGTACTTTATGGTGGTCTATATGGGGGTTCAGAGGTTATTAAAGTAGGCGGCTTTTGGCGATTAGGTTGAGCATTAGATTTTTTCACCGTTTCTGGCTCCATTGAAGTCTATGAGAGAGTTAACAAGTTGCAATATTCTAACTTTGGCACTTTGCAATTCTTGGTAGCTGTCTGTAGTCAGGAGTGACCAGTTTTGGTGCATGGTCTCGGCAATGCCAAGTTTCCCTAGAGTGAATGTAGTGGTAAACGTCATTCTTTCTTCCTGTTTCAGAGCCTTTACGGTTTCCACTAGTTCAAGTTGTGTATTTTGTTTAGATCATTCTCTGCTTCACCTTAGAGCATCCCTGTGGTATCCTCTTTGTTTAAACTTGATCTCCATCATTTGTTTGGCCCTGAAGTGCATATACGTGTTGTTGCGTGCAACCCTCTTGAATTACAAAGTTGTCAATGCTTTTTTCAAGCTAGGCGGATGGCAACTGGCTGCACATAGGATAGAGTTTTTGTCAGTTGGCTTACTGTATAATGTGGTGATGAGTCTGTTGTCTTTCTTGAGGATTCTCAGATCCAAGAAATCAATTGCCTCTCAACTGTGAGTGATTTTGAATTTGACCATTGGGTGGACCATATCCAGTTCTTCGAACTTTGTTTATGTTTTTATTCTTCACAGCCATTCCTTGTGTGGTGTCCGGTTGCCATGATGATGGAGATAATGACGTAGAGGTCAGGTGACGCTGGCAATTTCTGGGACGTCTTCAGAGATGGCGCAATGGTGGCGGGTACTTTTTGATAAATGGATGAGTTATTGTTTGTACAAGTTCACTTGCTTTGAGAACGGGGGAGACCCCCAAAACGTCAGTTAATAAATGGATTCTGATTGTTAAGACCCTATGAGGGCCTTATCAACTTACCAGGATTGCTTTTACCTCTTTGGCAACTATATACTTCCGATTGTTTGCATTTATCTACAGTTCCCTACAAGTAAAACTTTTGTAGCATACACTGTATGCTAGTGTCATTATGAAGCCTGAACAGGATGAGGATATTGGTGCAGAGGAGTTTTTTTTTACAGAGGAAGATGCCTCGTGGATTCGGTTTTCTGCAATACCACAGAGAGTGATTGTGGAACAAACCTCAAAAATTTATGCTAAACTGGCAAAACTATAAAGGAAAGAAAAAGATATTATATTGCACACTACATAACTTTCTGAATATCACAGAAGTAAATTTATACTGAGGGGGTTTCAGAATTAGAAATACACCCACTATTGGAAAAAATAACCCTGCTTTCTGTGTAAAGTGGTGTAATATTATGAATAAATGCTCCTTGGATCAACTACTGCTAGAGCTGAATAGAAAAGAAACAAAATTATATGAGGATCAATACCATAGCGGATTAGAGGCTGAATAGGAGCAAAACTGGTTAAGTAAATTGAAAGAGGAAGTTGACAAATATGAAAATGAGCTTACAGCCTTTAAAAATCGAAAACTCAATGATGTGACACAAGACTATAAAAATAAAAGTGTGTATTGCTGGCAGATAAGTCCAGAAGAGAGGATACAGCACAGAGCGAATAGATCATGGAGGCAGAGGTACAATCGTGCTAGACCTTTGGGCAAAGTAGATAGCTCAGGCAATAGTTCCGATTCGGTCAGTGCCAACAGAATGACATCCACATAGATGGAGACCCATGGAGGAATGCAGATGAGGTCAAAAAACGAGGGAGGCAGAGGACCCATACCAGGAGTGGGGCTATAAGCCGCCCACCCAGACCCCCCAGGAGGGGGAGACCGATGAGGAACTAATTATTAACCTCAGTGGACATGTCCTAACAAATAAGGAAAGGAGTGTGCTAAACAAAGGCCTCTCATTTATCCCCACAACAAAGCCTGACGAATTTGACCTATACATTGATGTGCAAAAATTCTCCAGAAATTTGAGGCTAAGAGAACACTTTGGCACTAGAACTGGTGAAGTTAAACCTTTTAAAGGGAAAACTACTTATGATCCGAATAGCAACAACACATCGATCAAAACCTTTTTAAGGCTGTTATTACAAGAAACCACTAAAGAGCAACAACAAAATATAGGCACAACCTCACACATAAGGAAAGTCAAGCACTCAAAACACTCAAGTAAGACAACTCGATTGTCCTGAGGGAAGCTGACAAGGGGGGTGCTGTTGTTCTACAGGACTATGCAGTCTACAAGAAGAAGGTGATACAACAACTTCAGGACAAAGATACATATACACCCCTGAATGGGGACCCCCACAAAGAGTTTTAAGAGAATACTGGATGACATGACACAGGTCCTGCTTCTTAACAACTATATTGATTTTGATTGGATCCTTTGTGTATAAAAGGCTAACAAATGTGTTGTTATAATATCAGCCTGATGAAATGGTGTATCCACTGACAAATGCGTCACTGTCTTTGTGTTTGATACAATAAACACAATTTTTATCATACATTTTTATACACCTTGTTTTGGTCTGGGTATCTATGTGGTTACATTAACTAGCATTACACCAGTCCTTTAGATTCATTTGCACCAGCCAGCTGAGGAGAAGGAGACCTTTGATTTGGTTCCTGACATGGGAGGCGAGTTAGCCAGACAACTCTTGAATATCTGACCTGTGATTACAGTACTTGAAAGTGCTTCAAGAAATGTGAGTGAATTTTCATACAAATATCTAGCATATTTGTTTTTTTTACGACTGTATTACACTGTATTACGCTATGGGTGCCTTCTATTTATTTGTTTTTTAGGATTTTAGAGAACTGAATGGTCATTTCACTGCAGAAGAGCTGCCTGTTTCTATCCCATTATTTCCTTGGACTCTGATCCTTTCACTTCAAACCATTTGGGGAACATATGGGAACATATGAAAACATATGTGAACTAACTTCATTGTGACTGTATACCACTGTTTATTATTACATTTACAAGTCTGTATTTATTACCAATTGGACATTGCCATTTGTTTTTGTACCATTGAGACATACTCTTGGAGAGCTATATATGTACACATATGTAAACAAGTGTGCACTGGTATTTTGAAATATCTGCTATAGTGTTTATAGTAATATTCTGAACACTAAGACCTTTTCTTTAGGCGCACCTATTATCTTTCCTTACGTGAAGCACTTAATCTAATATTGATAAAGATACTAGTGTGTATATGACAACAGAATTTCCCAGGATTCCTGTATTGTATATGTTGCCGAAAGTGCACAAATGCTTGACAGCACCACCAGGGAGACCTATTGTTTCAGCTATAGGCTCCTTATTACAGCCTATTGCCACTTGGATCATATCTTACAACCTCTTGTCTGAAATGTTCCCTCTTTTCTACTTGATTCTTCAACTATGATCAGACAGCTGCTAAAACAGCCACCCGTGTATGAAGACATGATTCTGGTCACCCTAGATGTGGCCAGTCTCTATACGGTGATCCCCCACCATGAAGGGATAGCTGCTGTTAGATGACAACTTAACAAATACCCTTACATTGGGCCACCCGTTGAAGCAATACAGGACATGCTAAGGATGTGCTTAGGACTGAATTATTTCAGGTTTGAGAGGGGGTACATTCTAAAAATATCAGGTATGGCGATGTGGTTCAATATGGCCCCATCACATGCCAATTTGTTTACAGCGGAACTGGAATCTGTGGGCACTCACCTCTTCATGGACACCAGGATACACCTCTTCAAAGGTAGATTGACCATCTGTTCCTCTTATGGAGGGGAACAGAGGAGGATCTGCTGACCTGGTTCAAAGAACTGAATATGGTCCACCCAACGGTCAAATTCAAAATCACTCACAGTCTAGAGGCAATTGATTTATTGGATCTGAAAATCCTCAAGAAAGACAACAGACTCATCACCACATTATACAGTAAGCCAACTGACAAAAACGCTATGCTATGTCCAGCCAGTTGCCATCTGCCTAGCTTGAAAAAAGCATTGCCAACCTCGCAATTCAAGAGGGTTGCATGCAACAAAACGGATATGTACTTGAGGGCCAAACAAATGATGGAGATTGAGGTCAAGTTTAAACAAAGAGGATCCCACAGGGATGCTCTAAGAACTCTTTGAACAGAATACACAACTTGAACTACTGTAAACCGTGAAGGCTCAGAAACAGGAAGAAAGAATGAAGTTTACCACGACATTCACTCTAGGGAAACATGGCATTGCTGAGACCCTGCACCAAAACTGGTCACTAATGACTATAGACCACACAGCCACCAAGAATTGGTTTCCACAGGGCAAGGTCTCTCCGTGGCCAACTAATAAAAACTGACCCTGTAAATTGCTACACTAATGCTACTTGGCTGAAAACTAAACTTGGCTGCTTCTGCTGCCTAGGCTGTACTACCTGTGGGGGTTTAATCACAGGTAATAAATTCAGCCACCCATACTCCACCAGAAAATTCCAGATAAAATATAGTGACATGCACGACAGAATATATTATCTATCTACTTCATTGCATATGTGGAATGTTTTATGTCGGGAAGACGGTGGATGACTTTAGAGCAAGGATGGCCAATCATCGCTCTGCAATAAGGTCAGCATTAGAAAAAGGAACATTGGACCAACCAGTGGCCAGGCACTTTACTGAGGCAGGACACAGGGTGTCTGACCTCAAGTATATAATCATCGACCACATCCCACCACTATCCCGTGGTGGTGACAGAGCCAGGATGCTCCTACAAAGGGAGTCCAAGTGGATTTACAGTTTGGGGACTATGGCCCCATGAGGACTTAATGCACATCTTGACTGGCACTGTTGCCTATAATCTTCCCAAGCCAAATATAGTTAGTATTTTATAGTTAGCTTCCCCCTATAGATCCTGCTAGTATCCCCTTGATATAGGCTTATTATTGCTTATTGATCCCTTATTTACCTCCAGTAGCTTTGGCTCTATATCAGGGTTTATTCAGCTTATATTAGGATATTGTGGCTGCTAACATGCATTGGGGTATTGGGGTGACATTTTTGTGCCCATCGCTGTCCCTGTCATTTGTAGGTAGTAATTGTTATTAAAACTGAAATAGTTGTGTGTGAGTATGAATTCTATAAGCTGGGCAGTAGTTGCACTATCATATTGGTGTGTTGGTTGATGGGATGAGAGAAATTTACTGCAGGCCTCAATACCATCCTTATATGGGATGTTGCTGTATAAGGATTCCACATCCATAGTAACTAGTATAGTGCTTACATATAGTTAATATATCTGGTTAAGTTTATTAAGGAAGTCTGTAGTGTCCTGTATTAAGCAATCAGTCTATCATCTTAAAGAATTCATACTCACACACAACTATTTCAGTTTTAATAACAATTACTACCTACAAATGACAGGGACAGCGATGGGCACAAAAATATCACCAATACGCTAATCTTTTCATGGCTGACCTAGAATACAGATTCTTATTTACTCATAAACCCATAAACCCACAAACCTTATACATATTACCTTTACATTGATGATATTTTCATAATATGGACAGAAGGAGAAGAAAGCCTTTTAGATTTCCACAAATCATTCAATTTATTTCAACCGTCAATAAACCTTAAAATGAACTTTTCAAATCATAGTGTGAGTTTCTTGGACTGCTTAATAACTGTCACCAATGGCATCCTTCATTCATCTGTATACAGAAAACCCACAGATAGGTACAGCTACCTCCACAATTCCAGCTTCCATCCCAATCACACCAAACAAGGTATCATCTACAGCTAGGCTATTAGATATCACTGCATATGCTCTGACACAAAAGACAGAGATCAGCACCTGAATACACTGTCAGAGTCATTTAGGCAAAACGGGCTACAAGGAAAGGACAATTTCTAAAAAAATAAAATCTGCCCTAAAAACACCACGGGAAAAGCTCCTACAATACAAAGAAAAGGAAAAAAAACAAGAACCCCTCTAGTAGTCACTTACAACCCTACTCTGGAAGGAGTATGCAAAATTATTAAAGAGCTACAACCACTAATTTCAGAGGACCCCACACTCAAACAAAATATTTCCTGAACCTCCCGTACTAGCATTCAAACAATTGCCTCACCTGAGACAAAGACTGGTCCATAGCAAATTAACCACAGAACAGAAGCTTACACAGAATGGCACTGCACGATGCAACAAATCAATCTGCAAAATATGTCAACATATACTGTATGGGACAACAACACAGCCAGATACAATAACCCATAATACAATATTAAATGATCTTATTCATGCCCATCTGCTAATGGGGTGTACATGATATAGTGTACAGCGTGTGACAGAGGTTGCTACATTGGAGAAACTGGCTTAAAGCTGCATCTCAGAATGAATCTACACAAACACCACAAGAAAATGAATATTGTACTCCTGTTGGTCATCACTTCACCCAGACTGGTCACTTCATCCTAAACCTTAGGATTAAAGTTCTTAAAGGGAATTTCAAAGACTCTCATGAACGAAAGACGTTTGAGATGAAAATGATCACACATTTCAACACCAGAAATGAAGGACTCAATGTAGACTCTGGTTTTCTCACACACTACCAAAACTTTTTATAATCTCTCATCTTATTGTCTTATATTGGTTTCTTTTTCTCTACATTCTCATTTCACCTTAATTATATCCATTGGTTTTCATTCAAAATTGTAGCTGTATTCGTGCATGCCATGCTCTGCGGTTTTCTTGGCCCCCTTCTATTTTCCTTTTGTTTTTCCTCTCAACTTGTTTATTTACTATTCCTGGCTATTCTCAGCTATCCTGCACCATTCTCTTCCAGACCCATCCTCTGCTTTTTATGACACCCCTCTCACCCCCTCCCTTCTATCTGTTGTGTTTAGTGTTTTACTATGGATAGGTAGAAAAAAAATAAGTGTCAAAAATTTAACAACTAGATTAGGGAAAAAGATACGCAATCAGCGTAATAAGGTTTGCAAAACCTCTATGATTAAGCCAATTTAAAATATATACACCAAGTCTAACATAAAAATTATTTGTTTTTTAATGATTGTGTACTTCCTGAGATAAAAACAATTATTAAAATTAAAAAATCAAAAACAAAATGTAGAGAATCTGCATATACAGCTTATAAGGTGCCGGCACCAAAATAACAGGAACAGCAGTTAAAAAGCATATAAACAAAACATGAAAGGCTAAAAATGAGATAAAGTCTGTTATTGTTAGCAGTTCATATCAATGTAGCCACATAGGAAAGAACATCAAATGCTTCCTTTTGGTTTGGTAATGTTTACCGTACTGATGTATGGGATTACCGTCCTCAGCTGTTAGGAAATCCTAATGGTGAAAAGATAGGTTTGTGGACCTCAAAGGTGAGTGAATCCGCTCCGGTGGTGATGTCCTATGCGGTGTGGGTGGCGGACAGTGCTGATTGTAATTTGAAGTAACAGAGTTACCAATTCCTGCTACGTCTGGATAACGTATGTGTTGCTGTCACTCAGTTGCAGGTAAGTCCTTGGGCCGAGGTATTTGCTGGCAGCCGAGACTTGCGGGCTGTACCTCCAGGTCCTATTACCTGTTCCGGTGTAGGGGGTCACAAGTAGAGAGTCCGTTTGATTTATTAATTATTAGTAGGCTTGGTGAGAACTCTGTAGATAGATCCTGGGTGAGGAATTACGCACATGCATACACCGCTTGCAAATTCTAAACGGCTTTAATGCACCTCACCTACTATAACCGAAATTCCCAATAGAAGTGAACAGATGAGAAAATCTACGCGTTTCAGACCAGTAGGCCTTTATCAAGTTCTTGGAGCTTGATGGCCCCTGTTTCTGGTGAGTTTTCAGACTCGCCAGAAACAGCAGTTATGAAGCAGAAAGACCGCTGCTCCATAACCTGTCCGCCTGCTCTGAGCAGGCGGACAGACATCGCCACAATACAACCCAATCGAGTACGATCGGGTTGATTGACATCCCCCTGCTGGCGGCCCATTGGCCGTGAGTCTGCAGGGGGCGGTGTTGCACCAGCAGCTCTTGTGAGCTGCTGGTGCAATGCTGAATACGGCGAGCGTATTGCTCGCCGTATTCAGCTAAGTCTGTCGGACCTGATCCGCAGTGTCGGATCAGGTCGGCCAGACCTTGATAAATATGCCCCATAGTATGATCCTAATTTGTTAAAGTAACAAAGAAACTTTCAAAACAACAGAATTTGTTAAATCACTGCTGGATCTAAAACTAAATGTATTAAAATGTAAATGAGAACGTTTGAAACTTAAATGTAATAATACTGAAAGGACCCAATCTGAAATGTAAAGAAATATAAAATACAAAACACAAAGTGTAAATGCATCAGAACTGTGATGTCATGCAGTGCTATATTGAACTGGGTTTTTTTTCTCCTTCACATACAGAAATGAAGGGAATGCCCCTTGGAGAAGTATAGCAAAATCTTTTTAGAATTTCAGTAGGGATCTCACAGTGCTGGAGGATCATTTTATATAATCTTGTCTGAGTAGAGATGTTTATATAACCAGTCCTATCACTTTTTCCCTAAACATTCTTGTTTATATAGTTTTTCTATAACCTTTAAGTAATGAAATATACACAGACAGTATATGTAGGAACAGGCAAAAGCAGCTATTTCAGATGACAAAATCAAAGCAACTATCAGTAAACTATTTATTGCATGCTAACTCCACTCGCGCACGCATTACAAGTTTAAAGTAAATATTATTTCCTTGCACGCTAACACAACGTGTATAGGGAACGGAAAAGTAAAAAAAAAAAACAATACCCATGCTCGTGTACTAACCCTAATGGCCATTAGCTCCCTACTCTAATGACCCTTAAACTGCTGCACATCCTACCAAAAAAGTCCCCTCTCTATTAACCCCTAAATCACCACACAGCCTGACTCAAAGTTCCCTCTATTTTATTAACCCCTAAACAGCCACAACCCCAACACAAACTACCTCACTACTCTATTAACCCCTAAACCCCCACACACCCACATAGCAAAATATCCCACTGCTCTATTAACCCCTAAACCCCCACAACCTCCATCGCAAAATACCCATCTAAATCCCCTAACCAGCTAATCCCCCTAACCTAACACCCCTAAGTTACCAAAAAATAAATAAACGTACCTGAAAAAAAATCCTAACTACCCCAACATAAACTAGGCCAATTAAACTAGTAATACAGCTAAGGTAGACATATTTTTAAATGTTCTCAGGGATAACTTCTTGTCACAATTAATAGAGGAGCCAACTAGGAATAAAGCTATATTGGATTTAGTGCCATAAAACGATACAGATATAGGGGCCTATCTATCAAGCTCCGAATGGAGCTTGATGCCCTGTGTTTCTGGCAAGCTTGCAGGCACGCCAGAAACAGCAGTTATGAAGCAGCGGTCACAAAGAGGTGGACAGACATCACCGGAAATCAACCCGATCGAGTACGATCGGGTTGATTGACACCCCCCTGCTGGCGGCCCATTGGCTGCGAGTCTGCAGGGGGCAGCGTTGCACCAGCAGCGAGGTCTGGACGGACCTGATCCACACTGTCAGGTCAGGTCCGCCAGGCTTTGATAAATTGGGGCCATAATATCAAACATAGAAGTCAAAGAACATTTGGGTAGCAGTGATTATAACATGGTCACATTTTAAATCACTTTCCATAAGCAGTGTCTTAAAATTCCAACTAATACTTTTAATTTTAAGAATTGAAAATTCAATGATTTAAGGAAATTGTTAAATAACATTAATTGGGACAAAGTAATCTCTAATAAAAATACAGAGGATAAATGGATAACATTTAAAACTGTGTTAAATGAATATACATATCAACACATACCACATGGATATAAAAGTAAAATAAATAAATCCAAGCCAAAGTTGCTAAATAAGAACGTGTTAAGAGAAGTAAGGAAAAATTTTAGGGAATTTAAATTATTCAAAGAAAATAGTACATATTCAACATACCAAATATATGATGGATGTAACAAAGCATGCAAAAAAAGCAATCAAGTTAGCTAAAATTGAAAATGAAAGATTAATTGCAAAGGATTCTAAGTCAAACCCTAAAAGGTTTTTTTAGTACATAAATGGCAAAATATCTAAGAAGGACAATATATGGACATTAAAATTTGTGAAGGGTAAAATGATTAACAGTGGTACTGGCTGAGGTACTAAACCAGCTCTTTTCTTCGGTATATACGAGATAGGAATCAATGGGAGGATATCAGGAAATAAATGGATAAAATTAAGGTAAATAACACTCCAGGCTCATATGGAATACACTTAAGAGTTTTTATGGGAACTTAACACTGATATAGACAAACCTCTACTCTTAATTTTCCAAGACTCATTATCTTCAGGCATAGTACCCCAGGACTGATGTTTTTTCACTATATGAGAAATCAAATTGGGGAATTCATTACCTGAGGAGGTAGTAAATGCCAATAAATTCAATACATTTAAAAAAATGGCTTAGATACAATTCTGGTTTGAAACATAATTCAGGTATATGATCGCTTGTGTTAAATTTGTCACCTTTTTAATGGGATTAATTTAAGCTCAACTGGAGCTTTTGTGTAAGTATATCAAGATTTATATATGTTGAACTTGATGGACTTCTGTCTGTTTTCGACCTCATCTACTATGTTAGTATTTTTAACTAAACTATACCAAAAGCCCTTTAAAGGACTTTTTTAGGGCATTGCTCTAAAGTGACAAAACAAACAAACAAACAACAAATTCTACAAGTATCCCCCACCCACCCCAAAAAAGAAAGAAAGGCATTTAGCTCTTTTGCTGCCCCCCCCCCCCAAAAAAAAAGAAAAAAAAAACTTAACCAAACAAAAAGACCAAACACCCCAAAAAAATCCTTACACTAAACTCCAAAGATGGTACTCACCAAAGTTGAATCCGGATGGCAGATCTCCATCTTCATCCCGGTGGTGCTCCATTTTAACCATCTTCATCTTGGTAGCAGTGGTACGTCTTCATCCCAGCAGTGTTATCACTAGCCACACACTGAATTGTGAACCCCTTTATATAGGAGTACCCTTGCATTCATATTGGCTGATTTTCAATTTCAAATTCTAATCAGCCAATAGAATGAAAGCTTTTTCTATTGGCTGATTTGAATTTGAAATTGAAAATCAGCCATTAGGAATGCAAGGGTAACATTATATAAAGGGGGTACCTTACATCCAAAATTCAGTGTGCGACCGGTGACCCCATGAAGAGGATATTGGTGACCGAAGATAAGAAGATGGATGAAGATAGAAGACCACCGCTGTGATGAAGATAGAAAACCACCCCCCAGGAAGAACATGGACCATGACTGGGATAAATATGGAGAGTCACTGCCTGGATTCAATTTTGGCAAGTACCATCTTTGGGGTTTAGTGTTAGGATTTTTTCTGGTGTTTTCCTTTTTTTTAGATAGCCTTTTTTGTGGGGGGGGGGGGGTACTTGTAGAATGGTGTTGTTGTTTTTTGTCTTTGAATAAGAGCTAAGTCATTTTAGGTCAATGCCCTACAAAAAGTTTAATGTTAGTATAGGTGTTTTTTTAAGTAGGTTTTAGAATAGGCATAACATTTTTATTATTTTCTGTAATGGTAACTTTTTTTCCCCCTGTAATGTTAGGTTATTTGTTTTTAAGGTAAGGTTAGGTTTGTTGTTGTTTTTAAGGTACGGTTAGATGTTTTATTTTTAAAGAAATGTTTAGGTTTTTCACACAGACTAATTTGTGATAATATAAACAGTGTGCCACTCATAATATGGATTCAAGCATAAAGAAACCGCGTTTATGCTCCTAGCCGTACTGATAGAGCGTCGCTTGTAATCTGGCCCTTAATACACTCCAGCAAGTAAAATGGATAAACAGAAACACATTAAATGAGAGTAAAAATTACTGTACAGCCTCTTGTTAACCAGTAACCAACAAAGAGGAAAGAGAGAAAAAGCAAACATAAAATTTATTTAAAATAGTCTTCCTTCTTTAAAAAGAAAAAAAAAGAAAATTTATAAATTATATATATATATATATATAAATATATATATATATATATATATATATATACTGTATTAAAGTGAATGTAAATTTTGATGCAAAAGTGTTCGGTTTTAAAAATTTTATTAAAAACAGGGGCACTTTAATTCATTGAAATTTACGTTTCATTCCTGTTGAGAAAATAAACATACCTTTTAAATTTGACAGCAGCTCCAGCTTCCTCCGATTGTCGCAAGCCATTTCTGATGTCAGAAATGATGGATAGGTCATCCTCCAATCATGCCTTCCCCCCCCCCCCCCCCGGGGGAATCAGTGTCTGATTCAATGCTGTGATTGGAGGAAGCCGGATTCCTCATTTTAGACCCAGGAAGAGGCTTTGCAATGGGTGGAGGAAGCTGGAGCTGCTGTCAAGATTAAAAGGTTTTGTTTTTTTCACAACAGGAGTGAAATGTAAATTTTGATGAATTAAAGTGCCCCTGTTTTTAATCTAATTTT
Source organism: Bombina bombina (assembly GCF_027579735.1). Classification (NCBI taxonomy): domain Eukaryota; kingdom Metazoa; phylum Chordata; class Amphibia; order Anura; family Bombinatoridae; genus Bombina; species Bombina bombina. The sequence continues at coordinate 851,158,624 of NC_069503.1, forward strand.
TAAAAACCTTTAGCATCAAAATTTACATTCACTTTAATATATACTGTATATACTGTATATTTATATATATATATATATATATATATATATATATATATATATATATATATAAATATATGTAAATGTATTTATATTACAGGTTATATGATTAAACCATTTAAGAAAAAATCCTATTTTAGTTTTTGTTTGAAAAAAATGGCAAGAAAAGAGTACAGAAGTACTAAGAATACAATGTGCAAATCATAGGCAGTATTTTTAGCAATCATTATTCTTTCTGCATGTATTTTTTATTAAACGTGAAGCAAATACATTCATGTTTAATAATCAACATTACATTAATTTGCCATGCTGATCCTGACTTGTTTCTAATATGGCATGTGAATATTTCCCTAGTGTCCCTACATCCCTCAGGCTATGACATCAACTCTTTATGATGCAGCACACTTCCCAATAGCTCTTTGTGCATCAAATTGTACCCAGATGTTTCTCTCCACCGGCATGCATAGGGCAAGATAACAAGCTCTATACATTGTATTATTTTATTACTGAGCTGGACATTTGTGTCAGTGCCGGTGGGACATTCTGTGATTTAATGTCTGCTCATTATTTTACATAGTACATAAAACAAAACAAAATACAAAACATGCATGCAAATAAAGCTAATTTTTTTATTAAAAAGTGGAGCAAAATCTTTTCAACTGAAAGCTACTATTTTATTTTTAATTTTTTTACTTTTTACCGAATACCAATAAAGTATATAGGATGTCTAATAGGTGGTGACATATAACAAGGCAAAATGATAAAATTCAGTAAAGAAAATCCTGTTACATATTAGGTGTCGTGACATGAAACCAAATACAATTTAGAGATTGACCATATATATTTTTAAACAGCTTTATCATTTACTTCTATTATCAAATCTGCTTCATTATCTTAGTATCCTTTGTTGAAGGGGCATCAAGCTGAAGGAACACCAAGCAGCCAAAGACAAGAGACAAATATGTGCAGTCACCGATTAGCAGCTAGCTCCCAGTAGTGCATTGCTGCTCCTGATCCTACTTAATTATGCCTTTCAACAAAGGACACCAACAAACCAAATGAGATAATAAAAGTAAATTGGAAAGCTGTTTATGAATCATGAATGTTTAATTTTGACTTTACTGTCCATTTAATTAAGCTTGTAATTTCGATATAAAAATCAGCAGATTTGATACCGCACTAAACTTCTGCTTTATATCCAATCATAAGGAGTAGTGTTTAATAATATGTTTCTTCTCATGACACAATCCATTTCATATTTACTTATTTTAGGAAATGGTTCATTATGGTGAAAATTTATTGAAACAATATTGTTTGCCCTCTGTTTGTGTGTTGTGCCGGGTTGTTTCAATTTTCGCTGATGCTAGATATGCTTTTTTATATTCTTCATAGCTTTTGCTCCAGGTGCAAGGTGTGGTCTTTCGCTGTGCTTATTAGCTATATAACCCTTGAATGGCCAAATTATGAGTGGCATGCTAACTGTTGCGCCCGAGTGAAAAGGAGTTTATCGCAGTTGTTTACTTTTCTTTGGGTTTTTCGATCATATTTCAAGTTGAAAGTAAACATGAGCTCTTAAGCGCAATTAAAGTTAATGCGCGTCGGGTTAGCGCAATCTTAGAACTGTTTCATGAAAAACAAAAGAGTTTTACAAAACTCATCAAAAATACTTTACAAAGTACACTTAGGGGCCCATTTATCAAGCTCCGTAAGGAGCTTGAGGCCCCGTGTTTCTGGCAAGCCTGCAGGCTCTCCAGAAACACCAGTTATGAAGCAGCGGCCTAAAGACCGCTGCTCCATAACCCTGTCCGCCTGTTCTGATGAGGCGGACAGGAATCGTCGGAAATCAACCCGATCAAGTACGATCGTGTTGATTGACACCTCCCTGCTGGCGGCCGCGAGTCAGCAGGGGGTGGCGTTGCACCAGCAGCTCTTGTGAGCTGCTGGAGCAATGTTAAATGCAGAGAGCGTATTGCTCTCCGCATTCAGCGAGGTCTTGCTGACCTGATCCGCACTGTCGGATCAGGTCTGCAAGACCTTTAATAAATAGGCCCCTTAAACTCATAATAACACATCTAATAAAGTTATCTTAAAAAAATACTGCACACAAACGTTATAAGGCCTCAAACATATGACAAGAAGCCCCGGAAGGAATGAATTGAGAGCAGGGGCATGTGACCACACTACAGGCCAATAGCAGTGGGTTGCTAGGCAGAGTTTAGGGGAGGAGGAGCTGGTATAAGTGTTGAGGGTTGTGAGGCGGAAGCCAGCATCAGTTTCCCTTTTGAAGCGGGAAAAGCTGACAGTCAGAATGGAGAGCATGAGCCTTTTTCTGGAACAGGTAAGGACCTTGGTAGCGGAAAAAGGTGTTACCTGGCTCCAGCAGAGGCTCTTTTCAGAGGACAGCGGTTCCGGTGCAGGTACGACGGCAGTCGAGCCAGTGGGGACATCAGGTCAGGAGCGGTATGGTCGGCCGGTGAGGCGGTCAAAGCCGCCGGTGCGGCTTAGTCCGGATGACAGGAGGGGAGCTTTGGGACAAGGGAGGACTGATACGGCCAGAGGTGGAGGTAGCAGAAGGTCGGGAGGCAAGAGAAGGGCTGTGGAGGAGCTGCGCACATCTCCAGTGTCAGCAGGGAGTAGGAGGGGAACACTGAGGCCTAGGTTGCTGGGGACGAGCTTAGGCAGCGGTGAGGGGGGAGTAATTGAGGCACAAGAGGTTTGTTCGGGGAGCAGGGAGGGTGCGGTGGCAGTAGCCAGGAGCGGTATAAGTAGAAAGGGGGGTGAGAGGGGGGAGATGGTTTGGTCATTGAGGGTGCTAGTGTGAATAGAAGGAGAGGAGGGGAGGGGATGAGTGAGAATGAGAGAAGCGTTAGGGTTATTGGAGGAGCAGACGTAAGCTTCGGGAGCAGTGAGGGGAGGGATAAGGAAACTGTAAGGGCTGCGAGTGGCAGCGGAGGAATTGGAGGGAACATTAGGAGAGGGGAGGGGAGGGAAAAGGAGGATAGGAATGTTGTCAGGGGCAGTGGGGTATTGGGGGAGAATAGTGGAAGATGTAGGGGCAGGGGAAGAGGAGGTGCTGGAAAAGGGCAAGCTAAGGGGAGAGGCCAAAAAGGAAAAGGGATAGGGGTGGAAAGGGGAGCTGAGGCGGACAGGGCTGGCAGGCATAGTGCAGGGGGAATATCAAGTGGGATAGGAGAGGCCGTTGAGGTGTTGGTGCAGGATATAAGGGAAAGGGATAGGGTTACAGGGGGTAGGGGGATGGGGAAAAAAGGGGTACAGAGACAGAGAGGGGCAGGGAGAACAGGAGTGGGGGTAAAAGGACTGAAAAAAGGAATAATCTGGAAGTTAATGATTGTGTTTCAGAACCGGAGGAGTCGGACGGCGTCCCGGTGGAAAGGCCGGGGTTGCCTGCGGAGCAGTCTTCATTACAGGAGCTGGAGGACGTCCTGTGGATGAATGAATCTTACAGTGACTTCGCTGGAGAAGAGTCGCAGTTGGGACAGCAGACGGAACCAGAGAGATTGGCACAGGTAGGAGAGATGGCTACTTTAATGCAGCTGCTCAATTCACTGGTGCCTGGGGGGGGACACGTAACTCAGAGTGAGGGACAAATTGGGGGGATTAGGGAGGAACGAGAGAGGTAGGGCAAGAGAGAGGGAGGACACTAGGGGGCAGAGACATCATGTTAATCATTCTTCACAGAGATCAGGTGGAGGTTCAGGTGGTCAGAGCAGAAGGGACAGGAGCAGGAGCAGAGGGGCACGGCGGAGGGAGAGATCCCAGACGCCAAGGATAGACTACAGGGAGTGGAAAAGGCACACATCCCCCACATGGGGCAGGCGGGATAGAGATCGAGAACATACATGAAGGAGGGAAATCTCTATGTCTTATAACATTGATGATAGGGGGAGAAGATCTGCAGGTGACATGGCGGAAAGGAGGAGAGAGGCTACAATGGTGGTGCAGGAGCCTGTGACAAGGCCGCCAGGTGAGACGGCGGGTTCCCTGCAGGGGGGGAAGGAAAAAGAAGATTTGGGGGGAGTGTATGAGACGGTGATGAAAGGTCTGAAGGAGCTGGTGGCTCAATTAGAAGACAAAAGGAAGGTTGGGGGTGATGTGGGGACAGCAGCGGGAGCATGGGTACCGGCAGTGAAGGAGGTTAGTGTACCGGTGGTGGGAACCCCTTCGGGGAGTGGGGGAGATAAAGGAGGGTCGGTGCCGGTTGTAAGCGGTGAAGTGTTAATTGTGGTGGATCAAGCTTTGCGAAGGCCTTGCTTGTGCTCGGTAGGACCGCTCGGGATCCATCTGAGTAAAGAGGTTAAAGAAAAGATATGGAAACGAGAGTTTGTAGAGGTTTTTTCATTGTTGCCGTTGGACCACTTTATTGAGATAAAGGAGGATCCAAAGGGGGAACAGGGCAAAAAGGAAGAGGAGGAGAGAAAGAAAAAGTGGAGGAAATTACCTAAAACTTTTTCAAACTGGACGAGGGCCTTTTGCATATTAGCCAGCGTGATCGGGGAGAAATTCCCTGAGCAGAGTTCAGCTATGTTTTGCTATTTTGATGAAATAGCAGGGGCTCAGAGGACATATGGGGGTCTTGCCTGGTGGCGGTACGATGAACAGTTCCGCCAGAGGCTGGCGGTACGACCAGAGATGCAGTGGGATGACAGGGAGATGGGGGTGTGGTTGGAGTTGATGACTCCTTTGAGGGGGCAGTCCTTTCGGAGCGGAGGAACGGCGGCTAGTGGAATGGCCGTGGGGGCCACAGCGGTGGCAATTAAAAAAGGCCTCTGCTTCCAGTTTAATGAAGGGGTGTGTAGGTTTGGAGGGGCGTGCAAATACAAGCACGAGTGCTCAGGATGCGGAGGTGCGCACTCTGGGGCAAAATGTTTCCGGAAAGGAAAAGGGAATGGAAAAGGAGGTGAGGGTGCTGCTGCGGGCTCGGACCCCGGTGAGGGTAAGAGAGATGGCCCCGTGGCTAAGACAGTACGGTAAGACAAAGGGTAGAGCGGGGGATGCGGAGCTGTTACTGACGGGCTTCAGTTCAGGGTTTCGTATCCCGTTCGAGGGGTCAAAGGGATCGGGTGTGCCTGGGAATTTGAAATCGGCTGAGCAATTCCCAGAGGTGGTTCAAGTTAAGTTGGAAAAGGAGGTGGCGCTGGAGAGAATGGCGGGCCCCTTCAAGGACCCTCCATTCCCAAACTTGAGGGTGTCCCCTCTAGGGGTGGTCCCAAAGAAGACGGCGGGACAATTTAGGATGATTCACCACCTGTCTCATCCTAAGGGCTCGTCTGTTAACGATGGGATTGACCCGTCTTTGACTGCAGTACATTACGCATCATTTGATAAGGCGGTGAGTGTGGTCAGGAGAGCGGGGGTAGGAGCATTGTTGGCAAAGGTGGATGTTGAGGCAGCCTTTCGGCTTTTACCAGTCCATCCGGTGTGTCATCATTTATTGGGTTGCCAATTTCAAGGGGAATTCTTCGTGGATTTGTGTTTACCCATGGGATGCTCCATATCCTGTGCGTATTTTGAAAAATTTAGTACGTTCGTGGAATGGGTGGTGAAGAAAAAGGCGGGCAGGTCATCGGTGGTCCATTATTTGGACAATTTCCTGTTTGTGGGGGAGGCTGGTTCTGGAGTTTGTGAAATATTGTTGGAAACATTTGTTGAAGTGGCTGAGCAATTCGGGATTCCGATTGCACCAGGAAAGACGGAAGGGCCGGTGACTAAGTTTAGTTTTCTGGGAATCCAGATTGACTCAGTCTTGATGGAGTGCTCGTTACCTTGGGAGAAGGTGGTAGATCTGAGAAAGGTCATAAATGGGATGCTTGGGAAGGTGAAAGTGTCATTGCGAGAGTTGCAATCGCTACTGGGCAAGCTTAATTTTGCCTGTCGGGTGATCCCAGTTGGAAGGGTGTTTGGAAGGCGCCTGGCATTGGCTACGGTTGGGGTGAAGGAACCGCACCACAGGATCTGGCTTTCAAATGATTTGAAGGAGGATCTAAGAGTGTGGTTGGTGTTTCTGGAGGAGTTCAATGGGCGGTCGCTCATTCAGGAGGGGCCGGTATCGTATGAGGTGTTGCACCTATACACAGATGCTTCAGGAGCCCATGGCTTTGGGGCATATTTTGACGGCAGATGGTGTGTGGATACATGGCCTGAGGAATGGAGGGAACAAGGTTTAACCAAGAACTTGGTGTTTCTAGAATTGTTTCCGTTGGTGGTGGCTGTGATGGTATGGAATGGTGAGCTGAGGGATAGGAAGGTGACTTTCCACTCTGACAATCTGGGAGTGGTATTTGCGATCAATAAGTTGACAGCGAAGTCGAGGCCGGTGATTCGGCTTCTCCGAGTGTTTGTCCTGGAATGCTTGAGGGGAATGTGTTTTTTCGGGCGGTGCATGTACCCGGGAAGCAAAATGTGATTGCTGACTCTCTGTCCCGGTTGCAGTGGCAGAAGTTTCGGGAAGCAGCCCCGGAGGCGAAGTTGGATGGGGAAGAATGCCCAAGGGCATTGTGGCAGATGGACTTCTTAAAGGTTTGAAATTGGCGAGAGGGGCTTTAGCCCAGAGTACGTTAAGAGCTTACGTGCCAGTATGGAAACGGTGGTTTTGTAGGCTGTACAGGGATGGGATTAGGCTGTCAAAAGAGGAATGGGTATGGTACTTAGTTGATTGGGTGCAGGAATGGAAAGAGGCGAAGATGTCAAAATCCATGGTGAATCGTCAGGTGGCGGCGTTAGCCTTTCTGTTTAAGCTGATGGGATGGGTCGATTTAACAAAGGAGTTTTGGGTAAAACTGGCGGTGAGAGGTGTTTGTAGAGGTGGAGCTATGGGGGACAAAAGATGTCCACTTGTATTTGGTTTACTATTAAAGGTAGTTGGGGCTTTGGAGGAGGTGTGCAATTCGAAGTTTGAGTATTATTTGTTCCGTGTGGCTTTTGTATTAGCTTTTTTCGGGGCTTTTAGGGTGTTGGAATTGGTAGGGGCCAATAGAAAGGACAATGGTGGTATCGGGTTGAGAGATGTGGTGATATCAAGGGAGGAAGTGTCTATTTTTCTTAGAAAATCTAAGACAGATCAGGAGGGTGTGGGCCGCTTAATCAAGTTATTCGCTATCGGGGGTGTTTGTTGCCCGGTAGGTTCACTGGTGGACTATCTGAGGATCAGGCCAAGAGGTGAGGGCCCTCTTCTGAGGCATGAGGATGGAGGAGCATTGTCAAAATACCAGTTTGGGGCGGTGCTTAGGAGGGCTTTGTCCGTGGCAGGGGTGGATCCGAAAGACTTTGGATGCCATTCATTTAGAATAGGCGCAGCAACTGAGGCGCATGAATTGGGTTTGAGTGAGGAAGTTGTGAAGAAGGTGGGAAGGTGGAAGTCGGGGTGTTTTAAACGTTATGTTCGGCCAAACATGATAGTATAGTTTTGTTTTTCTTGACAGGTCCAGTTCAGTGTTGGATAGTTGGACATTCTTTCATTTACTGGGCGAGAAAGGCAGCAGCAACAAAGGAAGGGGGAATCCAGTTGGGACTTCCTCGGGAACAGGTTGGGGTAAAGTGGTTTGGGGTAAGAGGTCTCAGATGGGAAGGGGTAGTGGCTACAGTGAGTAAGTATGCCAGGCTGTACAAGCCTCCTGACATTTTGGTGATACACGCTGGAGGAAATGACTTGGGGTTTATGGCTCAAAAAGATTTGATTGACCAGTTGAAGGGTGGCATGCGTAGGTTGAAGGTTTTGTTCCCGAAGGTGATAATTGTGTGGTCAGAAATTGAGACAAGGTTGGAATGGCGTTCAGCTTGGGATGTCAGGAGGCTGGACTTATCCAGAAGAAAGGTTAACAGGACTCTATCAGGTTTTGTTTCTCAGTTGGGGGGTTTTGGCATTCGCCATGTTGAATTTGAAGGGGAATCAGGCAGATGCTTTTTTATTAAGGATGGGGTGCATCTCAACGAAGTAGGGTTGCACTTATTTAATTTTAACCTAAAAGAAGGGGTACAGAAGGCCTTAGCCCGGTTGGGCGGTGTCCGACGGTAGGTCGGTCTGTGGCGGGTGCTGGCCTTATCAAGCGAGTTTTATGTGGTAATGGTACCTCATTGGACGATGGGGAGAGTTTAAGAAAAGGGGGCGTGCCTGGCAGCAGCCAGTGGAAGGCACGTGTGGTGGATGATGGACAGCACCCCAGGGTTTTTTGTAACCACATTGGTTAGGTGGTTGTGTTATTTGTAAACATTTGTTTGTTTAATAAATGCGGGCTGCGGCCTTTTGTACCCAAAACTTGGTCATGTTTGGTTATTGGTTCACAAGAAGAGTGCCGAATGTGTGAGTCAAAGAAGCCCCGGAAGGAATGAATTGAGAGCAGGGGCATGTGACCACACTACAGGCCAATAGCAGTGGGTTGCTAGGCAGAGTTTAGGGGAGGAGGAGCTGGTATAAGTGTTGAGGGTTGTGAGGCGGAAGCCAGCATCAGTTTCCCTTTTGAAGCGGGAAAAGCTCCCTCCCTCCCTCCCTGTTTTAAGAATTTGGAAGTCGCAGCTGGGGGCGGGTGCTGGCCTTATCAGGCGAGTTTTATGTGGTAATGGTACCTCATCGGACGATGGGGAGAGTTTAAGAAAAGGGGGCGTGCCTGGCAGCAGCCAGTGGAAGGCACGTGTGGTGGATGATGGACAGCACCCCAGGGTTTTTTGTAACCACATTGGTTAGGTTGTTGTGTTATTTGTAAACATTTGTTTGTTTAATAAATGCGGGCTGCGGCCTTTTGTACCCAAAACTTGGTCATGTTTGGTTATTGGTTCACAAGAAGAGTGCCGAATGTGTGAGTCATATATATATATATATATATATATATATATATAAATCGAAATAGTGGAGGCACTCTCTAGGAATTTTCAATAATTTAATGTCTCATGTGTAAACATTTTGAGGTTTTACCCCCTCCCTCAGACACAGACAAAAAAACATATATGGAGATCAAAATGATGCAATTTGTATTAATGTATATATTATCTTACCTTTTCTTTTCTTTCCATAAGCTTAAAATTAAAAACAAAACAAAATGCACATTCAAGCAGTTGAGTTGGCTTGATAATATACATTTATTTAGTGTAAACAGAAAACATTTTACTATTACTTCATTTGAATTAAAGGGATTACTCATTTTTAAAGAGGGTGTAACAAACAGCTAAGAGTTTTCCAGCCCGGGCACTTGTCTCCCAATTGTCAGGCGGGAATGCTGTTATTTCACTAATATCAAGGAGCTGGAATTAATGGCTAAGAGGCCTCACTTACCAAAATAATCTAAGTAAAATACTGCACATGACACAAGTAGGAGACAAGGGTAAGAGAGTGATATGACCAAACGTGGAAACTATCAGTAACCTACAATGCACAAGAAACACATTAATATTGAAAAACTAAGAACTACTATACAGACTCAGTGCGTAACAAATTACATATTAAGTAGTTTGGTCACATAATCTAGACAAATGCAATACTGCTCTAGGTAACTGATGTGCTGCTTTCACAAAATGGGGAACATCTATTGCAGGTAACATAACAGGAACAACTAAACTTAGTTGCAGCAAAACTGTAGTAACATAATAGGGACAGAATAGGCCAAACACAAACAGGGAAGTAGAGGGTACATTGTCAAAAAGTCAAGGTAAAAACTACTCAGACAGATATAATAATAATCCAAATTGTCTCAAGGAAAACCTAGTCAAGCCAAGAGTCAATATGCAAATACCAAATTATTAGGGAAGGGAAATATCTGAAGAAAAACCTAGTCAATCCAATAGACTTACAAATCCAAATAGTCAAAATATCAAATGTCTGAGTACTTAAAGGGACACTGAACCCACATTTTTTTCTTTCGTGATTCAGATAGAGCATGCAATTTTAAGAAACTTTCTAATTTAATCCTACTAGCAATTTTTCTTCATTCTCTTGGTATCTTTATTTGAAAAGCAAGAATGTAAGTTTAGATGCCGGCCCATTTTTGGTGAACAACCTGGGATGTCCTTGCTGATTGGACAGCACCAATAAACAAGTGCTGTCCAGGGTCTGAACCAACAATTGGCTGGCTCCTTAGCTTAGATGCCTTCTTTTTCAAATAAAGATAGCAAGAGAACGAAGAAAAATTGATAATAGGAGTAAATTAGAAAGTTGCTTAAAATTGCATGCTCTATATGAATCACGAAAGAAAAAATTTGAGTTCAGTGTCCCTTTAAAATCAAATATAAATACAAGTTGTCAAGGAAATGTCTAAAATACAAAAGCAGTTTAAACCACAAGTCAAACAGAAACAAGAGCATTACTGTTTCATAAATGACAGTACAGAATAAGACTCAAACACAAAGCTACAGGGCAATAGAAAAAGCTCAATACAAGCAGCCCATACTGCACACAGAGGATATATATATGTGTGTGTGTGTGTGTGTGTGTGTGCTGCATATATATATATATATACACACACACACATACATACATAGATTCATACATACTACTGCAGCTCGGTCTGCCAAGCCTCCTTAAAGGCACAGGACACCTAACCTAGCAGACACAGTGCAACTTAATACATAAAACACTGTACACGCTATTATAACAAAATAACACAGATATGTTAGCAAGAAGGACATCGGTCTGGCCAAATGCCTTGTAAATAATTTAAACGTTGAAATGTCTTCACATTGTGTTATAAAATATTTTGAACTACTGATTTGGTGCCACGAGCAATGACCCCAAAACCTAACCAAAACAATGTATGCACTAAGATAAGTAGCAGGTCTTTTACTCTCTGTAGTCACTTCTATAATAGCAGTTGTTATTGCAAATAAACATGTAGCTATAGCTAATTAACCAGTCTCCAGGTAGATTGATGATGTGTGCCTAATTATAGCATTTAAAAGGCTCAAATGGGCACTTGATGTGTTGCTGACGGAGCTCCTAAGAGATGTCAGATATTGTCCTGTACTTTTCCTGTCTCATCCAACAGCAACATTTTAAAAGCCAGAAACTAAAGCTACATTTAAAGGATACCACTATCACATTTCATATTTGTTACTTTAAATGAAAGCATCTGCATTTCATAGAACAAATATGATTTAGCATATGCATTATTGATTTTTAAAGTTTGCTTTACAATTAATGGGGTATATTTCAAATAATTTAGAACTGCTTATAAAATTTGTTATCTACAGTGTTTAATGGTTAGTTGTGTAGAACAATCATTAGATACCTTTTATAAGGTATTGGGAATATATTCCTATCTTAAAATGCCACATGCTTTAATGTTTATCTACCATGAGTCCAGGGCACAACATTTATGATATGGATGAGTCTCACAAATACAAAATAGGTTTAGTTAAAAAATATATCTGTCCTAAATGGCCTTGGCAAAAAAGGAAATGTGTTACAACATGGGGCTCCCATTGCATTATGGGCACTACAACCTTAGGCTTGTTGTTTCAATATTTAAACAGCTAATTTGATTTTTAAAATACATCTGCATATTATTTGTAGGCTATTTTTTCTCTTAAATATATCATTCTGCCTAATATTTATTTAGGTTAGCGCATGTATTACAAGTTTAGTGTTGTTTAATACCCCTTTGAATTAGCTCTTTTAAGACACCGTAAAATATATCCATAAATACTCTTTTTTTCTATGTACTTGTCTGTACTTACCCTACCGCACTCCAGCGACGGGGTCCTGCTACAATGTTCCTCTACAGGGCACTTACCTGAACTTTGCTGTACCAGCTGCACTTGCCTGGTGTCCCATACCAGCCTCTCCACCTGCGCCTGCTAGGTTTCCTGTGCCTGCTGAATATCCTTACATTGGATTTGGATTGATCAACACAACCTTTGGCCTGTCCTTTGACTTTGCTCTTTCTTACCCCTTGGTACCTTGTTACTGGACTGATCTCAAGGTACCCAGCCATTGGTCTGTCTTTGGAGTTTGCTCTTGTTTTGCCTCTTGATACCTTGTTGATCTACTGATCTCAAAGAACTTGACCTTTGGCCTATCCTTGGACTTTACTCTTGCTTTACCCCTTGGCACCTTGTTGCTGGACTGATAACCCGGAACATGAGCTTTTGCCATTTCTCAGTTTCAGTTTTCTTGTTTTAAATTAAAGACTCTGACTGACATTTTGTTTCCTTTGTATGTATTTCTGCACTTGAATTACCACTCACCTAAACCCTCACAGTGCTATTAGGTTAAGATTTCTATAGCTGCATTCCAGTAAATCATCACAGTGTATCGACACTTTTAGTAGTTAGAATTGGGGAGCTTTTTAAATAAAATTACACCATACAAAATGCAAACATTTGTATTTGTATAATGTTCTATAACATACATGGGAAACATTACAATGGTAGAAATGATTTCCTAACTATTTCAAACACACCTTATAGCCTCAGTTCACCTTCCCAAAACATTGATACAACTTACTAACTAAAATCAAAAGATAAGACCATCTTTCAAAGTATGCTGACAAAAAATAGAAATAAAACATCTAAGCATATATTATTATATTATAGACATTTTAACTAAAAAAAAATAAACAAAATTGTCATTAAATTGGCAACTTAATCTATTTTTTCAATGTACACAGACATGACCTTACTAATGTCCAAAATCAATTAGCATAGTATAAATGCCATCTATGTTTACATTCACCCATTTATCCCATTTATTTTTATATATGCTTTTTTTTAATAACTCAAAGAAACATAATAGTATCCATGCATAGGGGGGTAGTTATCAAGCCATCAACCTCAAATACGCTGGAATTCCGCAGCGTATTTGTGGCGAGGCTGATTCACCTTAGTTATCAAAGGCTACAGACCGGCAAAAGTAGAATTCTGTGACATAAACTTCGATCCGCCGGACTCCGTCCGACACAGATCGATTCTTACGTCACTCCAAATGTTCCGCACACAAGTACGGCACAATCTGACTACTTTTGCTAGTTATCAAAAAACTAGCAGGTACGCTCGGCACTTTTACGGCCCAGCGTACCTGGTTTTCAAACCGCCACCCTGGAGGCGGTGGATCAAATAGGAATCAATGGGAGTCTGACCATAGCGAAAGTACAAGTTCGCTGCTGCCAGACATTCCATTGATTTCTATGGGAGCTGTCTACACCTAACACCTTAACATGTACCCCGAGTCTAAACACCACTAATCTGTCCCCCCTACACCGCCGCAACTAAATAAAGGTATTAACCCCTAAACCGCCGCTCCCGTAGCCCACCGCAAGCTACTCTATACCTATTAACCCCTAAACCGCCGCTCCCTGACCCTGCCGCAACTATAATAAGTGTATTAACCCCTAAACCGCCGCTCCCGGGGGCCCACTGCAAGCTACTCTATACCTATTAACCCCTAAACCGCCGCTCCCTGACCCTGCCGCAACCTATATTAAATTTATTAACCCCTATCCTGCCCCCCCTACATCGTCGCCACCTATAATAAATTTATTAACCCCTATCCTGCCCCCTCTACACCGCCGCCACTGTAATACAATTATTAACCCCTAAACCTAAGTCTAACACTAACCCTAACACCCCCCTAACTTAAATATTAATTAAATAAATCTAAATAATATTTCTATTATTAACTAAGTTAATCCTATTTAAAACTAAATACTTACCTATAAAATAAAACCCTAATATAGCTACAATAAAAATAATAATTATATTGTAGCTATCTTAGGATTTATTTTAATTTTACAGGCACCTTTCAATTTATTTTAACTAGGTACAATAGCTATTAAATAGTTATTAGCTATTTAGTAGCTTACCTAGCTAAAATAAAGAGAAATTTACCTGTAAAATAAAAACTAACCTAAGTTACAATTACACCTAACACTACACTACTCTTAAATAACTTATTCCTATTTAAAACTAAATACTTACCTGTAAAATAAACCCTAAGATAGCTACAATATAATTAATAATTACATTGTAGCTATCTTAGGATTTATATTTATTTTACAGGTAACTTTGTATTTATTTTAGCTAGTTAGAATAGTTATTAAATAGTTATTAACTATTTAATAACTACCTAGCTAAAAGAAATACAAAATTACCTGTAAAATAAATCCTAACCTAAGTTACAATTAAACCTAACACTACACTATCATTAAATAAATGAAATAAACTACCTACAAATAACTGCAATTAAATACAATTACATAAACTAACTAAAGTACAAAAAATAAAAAAAGCTAAGTTACAAAAAAGTTACAAACATTTAAAAAAATATTACAACAATTTTAAGCTACTTACACCTAATCTAAGCCCCCTAATAAAATAACAAACCCCCCCAAAATAAAAAAATGCCCTACCCTATTCTACATTTAAAAAGTTCAAAGCTCTTTTACCTTACCAGGGCCTTTTGTGGGGGCATGCCCCAAAGAGTTCAGCTCTTTTGCCTGTAAAAGAAAAATACAACCCCCCCAACATTAAAACCCACCACCCACATACCCCTAATCTAACCCAAACCCCCCTTAAAATAACCTAACACTAATCGCCTGAATATCATCCTACCTTTAGTTGTCTTCACTCAGCCGAGCCACCGATGGAACTGAAGAGGACATCCGGACAGCTGATCGGAACAGCCAATAGAATGCGAACTCAATCTGATTGGCTGATTGGATCAGCCAATCGGATTGAACTTGAATCTGATTGGATGATTCCATCAGCCAATCAGAATTGTCCTACCTTAATTCCGATTGGCTGATAGAATCCTATCAGCCAATCGGAATTGAAGGGACGCCATCTTGGATGACGTCCCTTAAAGGAGCCTTCATTCGTCGGTAGTCCATCGGGAAAGAAGGATGTTCCGCATCGGCGGGATGAAGATTCAAGACCCGGCTTCGAAGATGACCTCGCCCGGATAGAAGACTTCTTCAGCGCCTCTTGGAAGATGACCTCGCCCGGATGGAAGATTTCTTCAGCGCGGCTTGGAGGATCACTTCATCGGATGGAAGATTTCTTCAGCGCCCCTTCGATGATCACTTCTGCCGGTCCGGATGTCCTCTTCAGTTCCATCGGTGGCTCGGCTGAGTGAAGACAACTAAAGGTAGGATGATATTCAGGGGATTAGTGTTAGGTTATTTTAAGGGGGGTTTGGGTTAGATTAGGGGTATGTGGGTGGTGGGTTTTAATGTTGGGGGGGTTGTATTTTTCTTTTACAGGCAAAAGAGCTGAACTCTTTGGGGCATGCCCCCACAAAAGGCCCTTTTAAGGGCTGGTAAGGTAAAAGAGCTTTGAACTTTTTTAATGTAGAATAGGGTAGGGCATTTTTTTATTTTGGGGGGGTTTGTTATTTTATTAGGGGGCTTAGATTAGGTGTAAGTAGCTTAAAATTGTTGTAATATTTTTTTAAATGTTTGTAACTTTTTTTTGTAACTTAGCTTTTTTTATTTTTTGTACTTTAGTTAGTTTATGTAATTGTATTTAATTGTAGTTATTTGTAGGTAGTTTATTTAATTTATTTAATGATAGTGTAGTGTTAGGTTTAATTGTAACTTAGGTTAGGATTTATTTTACAGGTAATTTTGTATTTTTTTTAGCTAGGTAGTTATTAAATAGTTAATAACTATTTAATAACTATTCTAACTAGCTAAAATAAATACAAAGTTACCTGTAAAATAAATATAAATCCTAAGATAGCTACAATGTAATTATTAATTATATTGTAGCTATCTTAGGGTTTATTTTAAAGGTAAGTATTTAGTTTTAAATAGGAATAATTTATTTAAGTGTAGTGTAGTGTTAGGTGTAATTGTAACTTAGGTTAGTTTTTATTTTACAGGTAAATTTCTCTTTATTTTAGCTAGGTAAGCTATTAAATAGTTAATAACTATTTAATAGCTATTGTACCTAGTTAAAATAAATTGAAAGGTGCCTGTAAAATAAAAATAAATCCTAAAATAGCTACAATATAATTATTATTTATATTGTAGCTATATTAGGGTTTATTTTATAGGTAAGTATTTAGGCCTAGATTTAGAGTTTGGCGTTAGCCGTGAAAACCAGCGTTAGAGGCTCCTAACGCTGGTTTTAGGCTACCTCCGGTATTTGGAGTCACTCAAAAAAGGGTCTAACGCTCACTTTTCAGCCGCAACTTTTCCATACCGCAGATCCCCTTACGTAAATTGCGTATCCTATCTTTTCAATGGGATTTTTCTAACTCCGGTATTTAGAGTCGTGTCTGAAGTGAGCGTTAGAAATCTAACGACAAAACTCCAGCCGCAGGAAAAAAGTCAGTAGTTAAGAGCTTTCTGGGCTAACGCCGGTTTATAAAGCTCTTAACTACTGTACTCTAAAGTACACTAACACCCATAAACTACCTATGTACCCCTAAACCGAGGTCCCCCCACATCGCCGCAACTCGATTACATTTTTTTAACCCCTAATCTGCCGACCGCCAACTACGTTATCCTTATGTACAACTAATCTGCTGCCCCTAACACCGCCGACCCCTATATTATATTTATTAACCCCTAATCTGCCCCCCACAACGTCGCCGCTAGCTACCTACAATAATTAACCCCTAATCTGCCGAGCGGACCGCACCGCTATTATTATAAAGTTATTAACCCCTAATCCGCCTCACTAACCCTATAATAAATAGTATTAACCCCTAATCTGCCCTCCCTAACATCGCCGACACCTAACTTCAAACATTAACCCCTAATCTGCCGACTGGAGCTCACCGCTATTCTAATAAATGTATTAACCCCTAAAGCTAAGTCTAACCCTAACACTAACACCCCCCTAAGTTAAATATAATTTTAATCTAACAAAATTAATTAACTCTTATTAAATAAATTATTCCTATTTAAAGCTAAATACTTACCTGTAAAATAAATCCTAATATAGCTACAATATAAATTATAATTATATTATAGCTATTTTAGGATTAATAATTATTTTACAGGTAACTTTGTATTTATTTTAACCAGGTACAACAGCTATTAAATAGTTAATAACTATTTAATAGCTAAAATAGTTAAAATAATTACAAATTTACCTGTAAAATAAATCCTAACCTAAGTTACAATTAAACCTAACACTACACTATCAATAAATTAATTAAATAAAATACCTACAATTACCTACAATTAAACCTAACACTACACTATCAATAAATAAATTAAATACAATACCTACAAATAACTACAATGAAATAAACTAACTAAAGTACAAAAAATAAAAAAGAACTAAGTTACAAAAAATAAAAAAATATTTACAAACATAAGAAAAATATTACAACAATTTTAAACTAATTACACCTACTCTAAGCCCCCTAATAAAATAACAAAGCCCCCCAAAATAAAAAAATGCCCTACCCTATTCTAAATTACTAAAGTTCAAAGCTCTTTTACCTTACCAGCCCTGAACAGGGCCCTTTGCGGGGCATGCCCCAAGAAGTTCAGCTCTTTTGCCTGTAAAAAAAAAATACAATACCCCCCCCCAACATTACAACCCACCACCCACATACCCCTAATCTAACCCAAACCCCCCTTAAATAAACCTAACACTAAGCCCCTGAAGATCATCCTACCTTGTCTTCACCTCACCGGGTATCACACCGATCCGTCCTGGCTCCGATATCTTCATCCAACCCAAGCGGGGGCTAGACATCCACTGAAGAAGTCCAGAAGAGGGTCCAAAGTCTTCATCCTATCCGGGAAGAAGAGTAGATCCGGACCGGCAACCATCATCTTCCAAGCGGCATCTTCTATCTTCATCCGATGAGGACCGGCTCCATCCTGAAGACCTCCACCGCGGACCCATCTTCATCCGGCGACGTCCAACTGAAGAATGACGGCTCCTTTAAGGGACGTCATCCAAGATGGCGTCCCTCGAATTCCGATTGGCTGATAGGATTCTATCAGCCATTCGGAATTAAGGTAGGAATATTCTGATTGGCTGATGGAATCAGCCAATCAGAATCAAGATCAATCCGATTGGCTGATCCAATCAGCCAATCAGATTGAGCTTGCATTCTATTGGCTGATCGGAAAAACAGCCAATAGAATGCGAGCTCAATCTGATTGGCTGATTGGATCAGCCAATCGGATTGAACTTGATTCTGATTGGCTGATTCCATCAGCCAATCAGAATATTCCTACCTTAATTTCGATTGGCTGATAGAATCCTATCAGCCAATCGGAATTCGAGGGACGCCATCTTGGATGGTGTCCCTTAAAGGAACCGTCATTCTTCAGTTGGACGTCGCCGGATGAAGATGGGTCCGCGGTGGAGGTCTTCAGGATGGAGCCGGTCCTCATCGGATGAAGATAGAAGATGCCGCTTGGAAGATGATGGTTGCCGGTCCGGATCTACTCTTCTTCCTGGATAGGATGAAGACTTTGGACCCTCTTCTGGACTTCTTCAGTGGATGTCTAGCCCCTGCTTGGGTTGGATGAAGATATCGGAGCCAGGACGGATCGGAGTGATACCCTGTGAGGTGAAGACAAGGTAGGATGATCTTCAGGGGCTTAGTGTTAGGTTTATTTAAGGGGGGTTTGGGTTAGATTAGGGGTATGTGGGTGGTGGGTTGTAATGTTGGGGGGGGGTATTGTATGTTTTTTTTTACAGGCAAAAGAGCTGAACTTCTTGGGGCATCCACCGCAAAGGGCCCTGTTCAGGGCTGGTAAGGTAAAAGAGCTTTGAACTTTAGTAATTTAGAATAGGGTAGGGCATTTTTTTATTTTGGGGGCTTTGTTATTTTATTAGGGGGCTTAGAGTAGGTGTAATTAGTTTAAAATTGTTGTAATATTTTTCTTATGTTTGTAAATATTTTTTTATTTTTTGTACTTTAGTTAGTTTATTTCATTGTAGTTATTTGTAGATATTGTATTTAATTAATGTATTGATAGTGTAGTGTTAGGTTTAATTGTAGGTAATTGTAGATATTTTATTTAATTAATTTAATGATAGTGTAGTGTTAGGTTTAATTGTAACTTAGGTTAGGATTTATTTTACAGGTAATTTTGTTATTATTTTAACTAGGTAACTATTAAATAGTTCTTAACTATTTAATAGCTATTGTACCTGGTTAAAATAATTACAAAGTTACCTGTAAAATAAATATTAATCCTAAAATAGCTATAATATAATTATAATTTATAGTGTAGCTATATTAGGATTTATTTTACAGGTAATTATTTAGCTTTAAATAGGAATAATTTATTTAATAAGAGATAATTAATTTCGTTAGATGTAAATTATATTTAACTTAGGGGGGTGTTAATACATTTATTAGAATAGCGGTGAGCTCCAGTCAGCAGATTAGGGGTTAATAATTGAAGTTAGGTGTCGGCGATGTTAGGGAGGGCAGATTAGGGGTTAATACTATTTATTATAGGGTTAGTGAGGCGGATTAGGGGTTAATAACTTTATTATAGTAGCGCTCAGGTCCGCTTGGCAGATTAGGGGTTAATAAGTGTAGGCAGGTGGAGGCGACGTTGTGGGGGGCAGATTAGGGGTTAATAAATATAATATAGGGGTCGGCGATGTTAGGGCAGCAGATTAGGGGTACATAGGGATAATGTAAGTAGCGGCGGTTTACGGAGCGGCAGATTAGGGGTTAATAATAATATGCAGGGGTCAACGATAGTGGGGGTGGCAGATTAGGGGTTAATAAGTGTAAGGTTAGGGGTGTTTAGACTCGGGGTACTTGTTAGGGTGATAGGTGCAGACGTAGGAAGTGTTTCCGCATAGCAAACAATGGGGCTGCGTTAGGAGCTGAACGCGGCTTTTTTGCAGGTGTTAGGTTTTTTTTCAGCTCAAACAGCCCCATTGTTTTCTATGGGGGAATAGTGCACGAGCACGTTTTTGAGGCTGGCCGCGTCCGTAAGCAACTCTGGTATCGAGAGTTGAAGCTGCATTAAATATGCTCTACGCTCCTTTTTTGGAGCCTAACACAGCCTTTATGTGGACTCTCAATACCAGAGTTATTTTTATGGTGCGTTACCGACAAAACTCTAAATCTAGTGCTTAGTGACAGGCTAGCAATAAAGCTGGGAAAAAGCCGAAGAGCAGCGAGATCGGATGAGTGATAACTCTCACAGTCCGCTGCTCATCGCCCCGTGGCTTTTTGACAGCTTTATTTGATAACTTAGGCGTATTTTTTCAGGTCCGCAGCGGCGAAGGTAGGCAAGCTTAGGCGGGCGTATTGGGCCGGCGAAGGCAGGAAAGTTGACACGTTGATAACTACCCCCCATAGTGGTACTGTGAGTTAATTGTTAGTACTATAATGACCATTTTGCAGCTATAAGGATATGAATTGTTTGAATGGGGTAACCCCTACTTTTCCAATGAGTAGTTTTATTATATATTATATAATTATATATTCCCATGATGAAGGGGTCATAAAGAACTCATTAGAACAAAAAACAAAAACAAAATAGGACTGTTAAAGTAAGCTATTTGTCATTGTTATGACAATCAATCGGATACAGGACTACTCATTTGAAAGAACTTTTAAATAAGGGGCTGATAACCATCTATGTATAGTGTGATGATCCCTGTCCTCTTTCAAAATAGGGGCTGCTTGTCAATTTTAGTGTTTTTTTCTGGAGTGACAGCTTCCCTTTTAAAGCCCACAGAGCCCTAAAAGTCACCTAAAAGAATGTTTATTGCTATTCCCGTGGCAATCACCTGGTACCTAGAGGGGCATAAGATCTCTCATGTGAAAGATAGTTATTCCTTGTTTCATAGGAGATCAAACCACAAAGTACAAAATTCAAAGTGTACTTTATTTCTTTTCATGGAAAATGAGGGAGATCTGAAATTGTATCTCAAGTGTATATCTTATTGTATTCTCTAAGCATTTTATACCTGCAGGACTTGCTGCTTTAACTCATAAAATGTATGCTGGCAATAGGGCTAACCTTTGAGCAGGGCAAGATTGGTTCCATCCCAGGGCCTCACACTGTTACCAGGATGAGGGTATGAGAAGGTGCAATGTACACCCTATATTTAGTTTATGAAGAATTTGTTATGGTATCAGTAGGTGTAATATAGTGGTATTCTTTTATATAGGAAAAACTAAATGTTGGGACAGGGATGAGTCATATAGGGGGCAGGGCATAAAAACAGAGGGGAATAAAGGTCCAGGCAAAGGGGCCCCACAAATTTGAAAGGATGGCCCTGGCTGGTGAGTTTGTGTCAACATACACTTATCAAAACAAAATTTGTATGTGAAACTAGAAAGAAATACAAGGTAACATACACTGAAATTAGAGCAATTTAATTTGTACGTGCTTCAAAAAACATTATACTATCAGTTCCTGGCTCTCAATGTCTTCCCCGTGAGATTCTCCATTCCAGAGAGCTTCATTTTTTTCTGTTGGAAGCAACTCACCACTCGTTGGGATTTACAGGTTTATCCTCTTTTTTTTTTAGTGAAGTGATTGTCAGCATGATGATTTCATTCCATGCTGACAAATTTTATAAAATCAGGTGCTTAATCATGTAGCTGGCATAAAGGGTAGTGCAGGGGCATCTTAAATAAGGTCTCGCTATATAGCTGCAAAAAAAATTCTGTTTTTGTTTGTATGTGGTGAATAAATAAATACATATTCCATTCTACAATGTCATAGATAAATCAGTGTTTCACTATTATTATGTAGTAATAATAATAATAATTATTATTATTATTATTAATATTATACGGATAGATTACAAGTTTTGCGTTATGAGTAAAAAAGCAATAATAATAAATAAAGGGCTATAACGCTGCTTTTTCACTACCGCTGCTATTACGAGACTTGTAGGTACAGCTGTCCCGCACACTTTTTGGCCATACCGCAAACAAACTTACGCAATTTTCGTAAAGTCTTTTTTCAATGGGACTTCCATAGCGCGGGTATTACAAGCTTTTCTTTGGAGGCCAAAAATTGAGCGGTACAGCCTATCCCGCAAGATTTGTAATGCATTCTAAAGTCAGTAGTTATGAGTTTTACACTACAAAGCTGTAGCATAAATCTCATAACTAAAGTGTTAAAAAGTACACTAACACCCATAAACTACCTATTAACCCCTAAACCGAGGCCCTCCCGCATTGCAAACACTAAAATTATTAACCCCTAATCTGCCGCTCCCGACATCGCCGCCACTATAATAAAGATATTAACCCCTAAACCGCCACACTCCCGCATTGTAAACACTAGTTAAATATTATTAACCCCTAATCTGCTGTCCCTAACATCGACGCCACCTACTTACATTTATTAACCCCTAATCTGCCGCCCCCAACGTCGCCACCACTATACTAAATTTATTAACCCCTAAACCTAAGTCTAACCCTAACACCCCCTAACTTAAATATAATTAAAAAAAATCTAAATAAAAATTAATATCATTAACTAAATAATTCATATTTAAAACTAAACACTTACCTATAAAATAAACCCTAAGCTAGCTACAAAATAACTAATAGTTACATTGTAGCTAGCTTAGGGTTTATTTTTATTTTACAGGCAAGTTTGTATTTATTTTAACTAGGTAGAATAGTTACTAAATAGTTATTAACTATTTACTAACTACCTAGCTAAAATAAATACAAATTTACCTGTAAAATAAAACCTAACCTGTCTTACACTAACAACTAACCTTACACTACAATTAAATAAATTACCTATTTAATTATAATAATAATTTAATAATTAAATACCATTACCTAAATTACAAAACAAACACTAAATTACACAAAATAGAAAAAGACATTATCAGATATTTAAATTAATTACACCTAATCTAATAGCCCTATCAAAATAAAAAAGCCCCCCCCCCCCCCCCAATAAAAAAAACCCTAGCCTAAACTAAACTACCAATAGCCCTTAAAAGGGCCTTTTGCGGGGCATTGCCCCAAAGAAATCAGCTCTTTTACCTGTAAAAAAAAAATACAAACAACCCTCAAACAGTAAAACCCACCACCCACACAACCAAAACCCCCAAATAAAATCCTAACTAAAGAAACCTAAGCCCCCCATTGCCCTGAAAAGGGTATTTGGATGGGCATTGCCCTTAAAAAGGCATTTAGCTCTATTGCTGCCCAAACCCTAGCCTAAAAATAAAACCCTTAAAAAAGTAATCAGCTCTTTTACCAGCCCTTAAAAGGGCTTTTTGCGGGGCATTGTCCCAAAGTAATCAGCTATTTTACCTGAAAATAAAAATACAATACCCCCCCCCAACATTACAACCCACCACCCACATACCCCTACTCTAACCCACCCAAACCCCCCTTAAAAAAAAAAAAAACTTTTATTTTCAGGTAAAAGAGTTGATTACTTTGGGGCAATGCCCAGCAAATAGCCCGTTTAAGGGCTGGTAAAAGAGCTGATTACTTTTGTAATTTAGAATAGGGTAGGGCATTTTTTTATTTTGGGGGGATTTTTTCTTTTATTAGGGGGCTTAGATTAGGTGTAATTAGTTTTTTTTTTTTTTAAATATTTTTATTAAGGTTCTAAGGTAGGCATACAGAAAATACGAAAAGCAAAACATAATGGCAATGGTATACAGACATGGCAAAAAACAATTAAGTATGCAAACAGAGTACAGTATAATGCCAAAAAAAGAAATTACAAGGGTATAATCTGGAAATATGGCGCCTATTGCTTCAGGAGTCCCCCATATGATAGAAGAAGCCACTTTTGGACCTCACTTGGAAGCTCAAAACCTTAGTCTGGGGGATATTTCTAGGAGAAAGAGACCACTTTTGGATCTCCAATGAGAACCTCTATTTTATATGTTAATAACGTTTCAGAAAAGTGTATATATCAGGGTAGTATAACAGAAAAGTGTATATATCAGGGTAGTATAACAAAAAAGTGTATATATCAGGGTAGTATAATATAGTGTTGGAAAAATATAACTAGAGCTTTGCCTGCCAAACAACTAGAATAGGAGATTTTAAAGGTAGGATCTGTTATATGGAGAAGCCACACCTAGGTTTAAGAGTTTTAATTATGTGGGGCCTAGGGTCTAATATGTACAGTGAACGCAACTCACTATGGGTATATATAGAACCACCAAATTGTGGGGAATTTCTATAGTCAGACTAAACCTCTGCAACACAGATAGGAGGGGGAAAAGGCTCAGCTACAATGGCTAAGGGAGGAAAGAATCAAACGTTTGGTACAGTACTAGAAGGAATACTGTGTTTGACTAATAACGATAGTCTATGCTAGGACCAATAAATATATCTCTGCTATGTGGGGTAAGGAATCTATGCAGTGCCATGTATCCAAATGCAGCGCCATCTAGGGAAAAGAGCATCATCGGTAATATCCTAGGTGAAGGCTATAGGCTCTAAACTTTAAGGGTTGCTAATAACCCAAGTAGGTGCAAGTATGAGGGGAAAAACCTCCCACCACCCTGGCCACAGATGGCGAGAGAAAACAAAAAGAGCCACTATTGTAAGCTAAATCCCTAAGTGCATATAAATAGGGGCAGCAACTGGGAGAGCGGTTGTATAGATTGTATATCTATGCTTAAATAGTATATAAACTAGATACCGAATTGTAGGTGCCTGTCTATTTGTAAGCCTGTGAACATTATGCAAACTGAAGGGAATCTCTGGATGCAAGCAAGATAACACTACTGAAGTCCTACAATAGTGTAGGGAATGTTTCATAGACCCAGAAAGGGTATACATTAATGAGTAACAGTCCTAGAGTGGGGCCATAATTAAAATAACACATAAAATTCTTAGCAAGGAAAAACAATACATGCATTTGCTGGAAGTAGTTAAAGCAAAATAAAAGAGCATAAACACACAACTAGCAGTTAAATATCGGTAAACATTTTACATTCCCCATCTTGGTGCTATGCGTGGAGCAGGGAATGCGTCATGAGTAGCTAATTTTTAACAAGAGTATTGGGAGATCGCCATGTTGCTCTTTATAAAATATAGGCATGCATATCGTGATAACCTGGGGATCATAGCCCCGCTCTTATAGCAAGCAATCACCCCTCAAGTAATAAAGCCAAATGTTAAACATACAGTCCACATGCAGAGAATGTTCAGTCAGTGAGTTATGGAGTTATTCTCCAGTAGTTCCCACACATGGGGAGAGAGAAGCACGATAATGTTCCAGTTCAGCATCTCCGGGCGAATGCAGGCATTGATGCAGACTCACCCTTGTTCCATGTGCTATACTTTCTAGGGACAGTTCGGTGCGGACCGCCAGGGTCCCAACTCCATGTCAGCCAGGCTGTATTGGGGTTCTGCGTCTCCCCTAGATACATGAACTCGCTGGTCTGGGCGAAATCCCCTGCTAGGGACTCCTTAGGGATATGTGTGGCTAAGATCCATAGCGGAACAGGAGTTGTTCCCCCTTCACTTGCCTCCGCTGCAGCCACGGGACATAAGGCAGGCATCTGCACAGGTAGAGTATTGCGGTCTTCACCTCTCGACGAAATCACATGCGGGTTCCAGATCACATTGTTCCGAGACAGTACTAAGGATGGAGTATTCCCCGTG
This sequence comes from Bombina bombina, assembly GCF_027579735.1. NCBI lineage: Eukaryota > Metazoa > Chordata > Amphibia > Anura > Bombinatoridae > Bombina > Bombina bombina. The sequence continues at coordinate 851,184,170 of NC_069503.1, forward strand.
GGTCCAGCCATTTCAATTAGGGGCAGAGTAGCGAGGGCATCCATGCAAGTCTCCAGACGCTCTGCTAGCTGCACAGTCCCCCCAACCATCTCTTCAGCAATGGGACTGGAGGCGGGCGGTGTGCGCTGGGGCCCCAGAACGCCACCACCCCCCTCTTCTGTAATGACAGGCTCTGGTTGAGGTGGCTGTAGAACCGAGCTATCATTGCCACCGGTCAGGGAAATATGTAGCGCGTCTGCTAAAGCAGCGTGGTGGCCATCAATTAAGGTGCGCAGCTCCTCCCAGAAAGAACTGGTTATCTCCATAATAGATGGACAATGGTGATCTTTAGGCAGGCAGATAAAACGTGATAAGTCTCTTAGGCCTAGATTTAGAGTTCGGCGGTAGCCGTCAAAACCAGCGTTAGAGGCTCCTAACGCTGGTTTTGGCCGCCCGCTGGTATTTGGAGTCAGTGATTAAAGGGTCTAACGCTCACTTTTCAGCCGCGACTTTTCCATACCGCAGATCCCCCTACGCCATTTGCGTAGCCTATCTTTTCAATGGGATCTTTCTAACGCTGGTATTTAGAGTCGTTTCTGCAGTGAGCGTTAGAGCTCTAACGACAAGATTCCAGCCGCCTGAAAATAGCAGGAGTTAAGAGCTTTCTGGCTAACGCCGGTTTATAAAGCTCTTAACTACTGTACCCTAAAGTACACTAACACCCATAAACTACCTATGTACCCCTAAACCGAGGTCCCCCCACATCGCCGCCACTCGATTAAAATTATTAACCCCTAATCTGCCGACCGCCACCTACGTTATACTTATGTACCCCTAATCTGCTGCCCCTAACCCCGCCGACCCCTATATTATATTTATTCACCCCTAACTTGCCCCCCACAACGTCGCCGCAAGCTACTTAAAATAATTAACCCCTAATCTTCCGACCGCAAATCGCCGCCACCTACGTTATCCCTATGTACCCCTAATCTGCTGCCCCTAACATCGCCGACCCCTATGTTATATTTATTAACCCCTAATCTGCCCCCCACAACGTCGCCGACACCTACCTACACTTATTAACCCCTAATCTGCTGAGCGGACCTGAGCGCTACTATAATAAATGTATTAACCCCTAATCCGCCTCACTAACCCTATCATAAATAGTATTAACCCCTAATCTGCCCTCCCTAACATCGCCGACACCTACCTTCAATTATTAACCCCTAATCTGCCGACCGGAGCTCACCGCTATTCTAATAAATGTATTAACCCCTAAAGCTAAGTCTAACCCTAACACTAACACCCCCCTAACTTAAATATAATTTACATCTAACGAAATAAATTAACTCTTATTAAATAACTTATTCCTATTTAAAGCTAAATACTTACCTGTAAAATAAATCATAATATAGCTACAATATAAATTACATTTATATTATAGCTATTTTAGGATTAATATTTATTTTACAGGCAACTTTGTAATTATTTTAACCAGGTACAATAGATATTAAATAGTTAAGAACTATTTAATAGTTACCTAGTTAAAATAATTACAAATTGACCTGTAAAATAAATCCTAACCTAAGTTATAATTAAACCTAACACTACCCTATCAATAAAATAATTAAATAAACTACCTACAATTACCTACAATTAACCTAACACTACACTATCAATAAATTAAATAAACACAATTGCTACAAATAAATACAATTAAATAAACTATCTAAAGTACAAAAAATAAAAAAGAACTAAGTTACAGAAAATAAAAAAATATTTACAAACATAAGAAAAATATTACAACAATTTTAAACTAATTACACCTACTCTAAGCCCCCTAATAAAATAACAAAGCCCCCCAAAATAAAAAATTCCCTACCCTATTCTAAAATACAAAAATTACAAGCTCTTTTACCTTACCAGCCCTGAACAGGGCCCTTTGCGGGGCATGCCCCAAGAATTTCAGCTCTTTTGCCTGTAAAAAAAAACATACAATACCCCCCCCCAACAGTACGACCCACCACCCACATACCCCTAATCTAACCCAAACCCCCCTTAAATAAACCTAACACTAAGCCCCTGAAGATCTTCCTACCTTGTCTTCACCTCACCAGGTATCACCGATCCGTCCTGGCTCCAAGATCTTCATCCAACCCAAGCGGGGGTTGGCGATCCATAATCCGGTGCTCCAAAGTCTTCCTCCTATCCGGCAAGAAGAGGACATCCGGACCGGCAAACATCTTCTCCAAGCGGCATCTTCTATGTTCTTCCATCCGATGACGACCGGCTCCATCTTGAAGACCTCCAGCGCGGATCCATCCTCTTCTTCCGACGACTAGACGACGAATGACGGTTCCTTTAAGGGACGTCATCCAAGATGGCGTCCCTCGAATTCCGATTGGCTGATAGGATTCTATCAGCCAATCGGAATTAAGGTAGGAATTTTCTGATTGGCTGATGGAATCAGCCAATCAGAATCAAGTTCAATCCGATTGGCTGATCCAATCAGCCAATCAGATTGAGCTCGCATTCTATTGGCTGTTCCGATCAGCCAATAGAATGCGAGCTCAATCTGATTGGCTGATGGGATCGGCCAATCGGATTGAACTTGATTCTGATTGGCTGATTCCATCAGCCAATCAGAAAATTCCTACCTTAATTCCGATTGGCTGATAGAATCCTATCAGCCAATCGGAATTCGAGGGACGCCATCTTGGATGACGTCCCTTAAAGGAACCGTCATTCGTCGTCTAGTCGTCGGAAGAAGAGGATGGATCCGCGCTGGAGGTCTTCAAGATGGAGCCGGTCGTCATCGGATGGAAGAACATAGAAGATGCCGCTTGGAGAAGATGTTTGGCGGTCCGGATGTCCTCTTCTTGCCGGATAGGAGGAAGACTTTGGAGCACCGGATTATGGATCGCCAACCCCCGCTTGGGTTGGATGAAGATCTTGGAGCCAGGACGGATCGGTGATACCTGGTGAGGTGAAGACAAGGTAGGAAGATCTTCAGGGGCTTAGTGTTAGGTTTATTTAAGGGGGGTTTGGGTTAGATTAGGGGTATGTGGGTGGTGGGTTGTAATGTTGGGGGGGGGGTATTGTATGTTTTTTTTTACAGGCAAAAGAGCTGAAATTCTTTGGGCATGCCCCGCAAAGGGCCCTGTTCAGGGCTGGTAAGGTAAAAGAGCTTGTAATTTTTGTATTTTAGAATAGGGTAGGGAATTTTTTATTTTGGGGGTCTTTGTTATTTTATTAGGGGGCTTAGAGTAGGTGTAATTAGTTTAAAATTGTTGTAATATTTTTCTTATGTTTGTAAATATTTTTTTATTTTCTGTAACTTAGTTCTTTTTTATTTTTTGTACTTTAGATAGTTTATTTAATTGTATTTATTTGTAGCAATTGTGTTTATTTAATTTATTGATAGTGTAGTGTTAGGTTAATTGTAGGTAATTGTAGGTAGTTTATTTAATTATTTTATTGATAGGGTAGTGTTAGGTTTAATTATAACTTAGGTTAGGATTTATTTTACAGGTCAATTTGTAATTATTTTAACTAGGTAACTATTAAATAGTTCTTAACTATTTAATAGCTATTGTACCTGGTTAAAATAATTACAAAGTTGCCTGTAAAATAAATATTAATCCTAAAATAGCTATAATATAAATGTAATTTATATTGTAGCTATATTATGATTTATTTTACAGGTAAGTATTTAGCTTTAAATAGGAATAAGTTATTTAATAAGAGTTAATTTATTTCGTTAGATGTAAATTATATTTAAGTTAGGGGGGTGTTAGTGTTAGGGTTAGACTTAGCTTTAGGGGTTAATACATTTATTAGAATAGCGGTGAGCTCCGGTCGGCAGATTAGGGGTTAATAATTGAAGGTAGGTGTCGGCGATGTTAGGGAGGGCAGATTAGGGGTTAATACTATTTATGATAGGGTTAGTGAGGCGGATTAGGGGTTAATACATTTATTATAGTAGCGCTCAGGTCCGCTCGGCAGATTAGGGGTTAATAAGTGTAGGTAGGTGTCGGCGACGTTGTGGGGGGCAGATTAGGGGTTAATAAATATAACATAGGGGTCGGCGATGTTAGGGCAGCAGATTAGGGGTACATAGGGATAACGTAGGTGGCGGCGGTTTACGGAGCGGCAGATTAGGGGTTAAAAGTGTAATGCAGGGGTCAGCGATAGCGGGGGCGGCAGATTAGGGGTTAATAAGTGTAAGGGTAGGGGTGTTTAGACTCGGGGTACATGTTAGAGTGTTAGGTGCAGACGTAGGAAGTGTTTCCCCATAGGAAACAATGGGGCTGCGTTAGGAGCTGAACGCTGCTTTTTTGCAGGTGTTAGGTTTTTTTTCAGCTCAAACAGCCCCATTGTTTCCTATGGGAGAATCGTGCACGAGCACGTTTTTGAGGCCGGCCGCGTCCGTAAGCAACTCTGGTATCGAGAGTTGCATTTGCGGTAAAAATGCTCTACGCTCCTTTTTTGGAGCCTAACGCAGCATTTGTTTGAACTCTCGATACCAGAGTTAAATTTATGGTGCGGCCAGAAAAAAACCTGCGGAGCGTTAACAGCCCTTTTACCGCCGAACTCTAAATCTAGGCCTCAGTTTCTTGTATTAGACACTCTGTGCCTCTTAACGACAAGGCCCTAGTGTGCCTCGCCGGGGGGTATAGTAAAAAGGCCTCAACCTTCCAAGCTGCTCTGGGTGCTCAAAACTGCAGATATCTTGTCGGTATTAGGCTCGTTAGATGCAGGTTCTTAAACTATTTGAAGATCTGTATGATTTACTAACATTCGAGCTGTGTAGAAAGTCATTGCAAGGGAAGATAGATAGGATGCAGGAGCAGTGTGGAAAAAAGCAGCCTATCATGGCCGCCACCCGGAAGTTCCCCCCTAGGTGTAATTAGTTTAAACTTCTTGTAATTTTTTTTTATTTTTTGTAATTTAGTGTTTGTTTTTTTGTATTATAGATTAGTTTATTTAATTGTATTTTAGTTTAGCTAATTGTAGTTAATTTATTTAATTAATTTAATGATAGTGTAGTGTTAGGTGTATTTGTAACTTAGGTTAGGATTTATTTTACAGGTAATTTTGTACTTATTTTAACTAGGTAGCTATTAAATAGTTATTAACTATTTAATAGCTATTGTACCTAGTTAAAATAAATACAAAGTTGCCTGTAAAATAAATATAAATCCTAAAAAAGCTACAATGTAATTAGTTATATTGTAGCTATATTAGGGTTTATTTTATAGGTAAGAATAACTTTATTATAGTAGCGGCGACATTGCAGGCGGGAGATTAGGGGTTAATAATTGTAGGTAGGTGGCGGCGATGTTAGGGAGGGCAGATTAGGGGTTAATAAAATTTATTATAGTGTTTGCGAGGCAGGAGTGCGGCGGTTTAGGGGTTAATACATTTATTATAGTGGCGGCAAGGTCCGGTCGGCAGATTAGGGGTTAATAAGTGTAGGTAGGTAGCGGCGACGTTGGGGGGGCAGATTAGGGGGTAATAAATATAATATAGGTGTTGGGGATGTTAGGGGCAGCAGATTAGGGGTTCTTAGCTATAATGTAGGTGGCGGCGGTGTCCGGTCGGCAGATTAAGGGTTAAAAATTTTTATTAGAGGGTTGGCGATGTGGGGCGGGGCTCGGTTTAGGGGTACATAGGTAGTTTATGGGAGTTAGTGTACTTTATAGCACAGTAGTTAGGAGCTTTATATTACGGCGTTACTTTTTTTGGCGGTAGGAGTCTTGTCGGTAGAGGGTCTACCGCTCAGTTCTTCCAAGACTCCAAATACCAGCATTAGGCAAATCCCATAGAAAAGATAGGATATGCAATTGACGTAAGGGGATCTGCGGTAGCCTGGAGTCGCGGAAAGAAAGTGAGCGGTAGACCCTTTCCTGGCTGACTCTAAATACCAGACCCCTTAACGCTGCTTTTGACGGCTAACGCCAAACTCTAAATCTACCTATTTGTTTTTTATTTTGTCTAATTTATTGGTTTATTTTTTGTAATTTAGGTAATTGTATTTAATTTATGTAATTTATTTAATTGTTGTGTAATGTTAGGTGTTAGTGTAACTCAGGTTAGGTTTTATTTTACAGGTAAATTTGTATTTATTTTAGCTAGGTAGTTAGTAAATACTTAATAACTATTTAATAACTATTCTACCTAGTTAAAATAAATACAAACTTGCCTGTAAAATAAAAATAAACCCTAAGCTAGCTACAATGTAACTATTAGTTATATTGTAGCAAGCTTAGGGTTTATTTTACAGGTAAGTATTTAGTTTTAAATAGGAATTATTTAGGTAATGATAGTAGGTTTTATTTAGATTTCTTTTAATTATATTTAATTTAGGGGGTGTTAGGATTAGGGTTAGACTTAAGTTTAGGGGTTAATAAATTTAGTATAGTGGCGGCGACGTTGGGGGCGGCAGATTAGGGGTTAATAACTGTAGGTAGGTGGCGGCGATGTTAGGGGCGGCAGATTAAGGGTTAATAATATTTAACTAGTGTTTGCGATGCGGGAGTGCAGCAGTTTAGGGGTTAATATCTTTATTATAGTGGAAGCGACGTTGGGGGCGGAAGATTAGGGGTTAATAAGTATAATGTAGGTGGCAGCGATGTCCGGAGCGGCAGACTAGGGGTTAATAAATATAATGTAGGCGTCGGTGATGTCGGGGGCGGCATATTAGGGGGTTAATAAGTGTAAGCTTAGGGGTGTTTAGACTCGGGGTTCATGTTAGGGTGTTAGGTGTAAACATAAATTTAGTTTCCTCATAGGAATCAATGGGGCTGCGTTAAGGAGCTTTACGCTGCTTTTTTGCAGGTTTTAGGCTTTTTTCAGCCGGCTTTCTCGCTTAACATGTCTATAACTTCTGCGGTTGTGAACATTGAACAATTCTTTCACCCAGGATGAACAACAAGCCCTGCTGTTGCGCAATTGCACATGCTGACACTGTTCAGGAGGCCCAAAATATCTCCTGAGAACCTTGTCCACACAACAAATAATAAAAGGGGTTCAAAAAATTAAATGTATGAAAAATGCAAACATCATGTGAAAAAGGGCTCAGAAGGTACTTTCTGGTGAACTGGTATCAGGGATGTAATTAGACCCCTCTGGGCCCAAGACAAAGGCTGTGATGGGCCTCAATATTTCAATATAACCCTTTCTAGCTGTTTACAATCAACAGATGCTGCACCAGCTGTCACATTTGAGCAATAAAAGTTGCTTATTTTAGTTGTGCAACCTTCTTGTACAAATATGGCAGCAGGTTTTACTGTACAACAGCAATATGGAGGTCATCTTAGAAACCCAGCCACCATATTTGTAAAGGCAGATCCATTCACTTTCTGTATACAGTGAAGCCTGTTTTGCTGAGGGGCCAGACATGATTCAGGGGGAGATCGTGTCATCAGTTTTTACTATTAAAATGATACGCCTTGTCTACTCCAGTGACAAGTCCAGATTGGCTTTTCCAAATGAAGTGTTTTGTGGCGTTCGCCTATAGCAAAAAAATTACAGCAAACAAGGTTTCTATTTGTTATGCAAGTTTTTTTAAATGTTACTGATACAGTATGTTATTCTATATCTAGACAACAGAAATGTAATTACATTGATGATCCTTTAATAGAACGTTAAAGGCAAGTATTGGTGCAATATTTATTTATTTATAAAAATATTTTACCAGGAAGGATATATTGAGATTTCTCTCATTTTCAAGTATATCCTGGGTCCACAAAACATTGCATTGATACAATAGGGTACAAAAACACCCCAAAAACAATAATACACAATATATGCAAAAATGTAACATAGAACAGGTAGGAAATATATAATCAACCATGACAGGTGCATTCTGTTTTGAGATATGTAGAGAGGAATCTCTTAAATGATATTAGGCTTGGCTTGGGGATGGTTTGAAAGTGTGCGGGAGGTCGTTCCATAATTGTGGTGCTCTGTAGGAAAAGGAGGATCAAGCTGCTTTCTTTTTGTAATGAGGCAAGCTTAATAATGTGCTGGTACTGGGTCGGAGGTTATAGGAGGTGGGAATAGCCAGGGAGAGCATTCTGCTCAGGTAGGGTGGGAGCTTCCCAGAAAGGCTCTTAAACACAAGGCAGGAAAGATGGAGGTGCGTCTGGATTCCAGTGACAGCCAGTTTAATTATTTTAGCATGTTACAATGGTGTGTCCTGTAGTTACATTGTAGCACAAAGCGGCAGAACGGGTTATACAATGTATTAAGTTTATTAAGGTGAGTTTGCGGTGCATATACTACATCCCCATAATCCATGATAGGCATCAGCATTTGCTGTACAATCTTTTCCTTTACAGTAGGGCTGAGGCAGGATTTGTTTCTGTACAGGGCACCTAGTTTTGGATAAAGTTTAGATGCAAGTTTTTCTATGTGGAGGCCAAAAGATAGATTGGGGTCTAACAACATACCCAAGTATTTGAAAGTGTGGACTGCAGTCAATTCAATTTGATTTTTTTTTGATGCATAGATGTGAATTTTGTAGTTTGTGTAATTTAGGTCCCATTCCAAAGATCATTGGGACAGTTTTTTCAGTGTTTAGGAAGAGTTTGTTTTTTGAGATCCACTTTTCTAACTCTGTGAACTGGTCTTGGAGCACTGCTTCAAGCTGCGGCAGATCAGAAATTGTTTTCATAGATTACCGTTTTATCTGCGTACATGTGTACAGTTACAATGTGAATAGTAGGGGGCCGAGAATGGAACCTTTGGGAACACCACACGTGACTGTTTGTGAGACATATTGTGATTGATCCAATACATGTGATCAAAACCAGGTTAACGGACGATCCGCAATACCTGAGTTTTTTAGTTTGAGCAGTAGTATGTTGTGGTCTACTGTGTCAAAGGCCTTTGCAAAATCAAGGAAAATAGCTCCAGTTAGGTCTCCTTGTTCCATGCCAGTTTGGATGTCGTTGCAAACTTTTAGGCAGTTGTAGTGGAGTGATTAGGGGAGAAACCTGATTGATCAGGGGTCAGATAGTTAGATAGTTGGTAATACTCACATAATTGCGTATGGACACATTTTTCTAAGATGTTTGACAATACTGGAAGCATTGATATTGGGCGATAGTTAGAAACTAAGGTTAACTCCCCACTTTTAGGATAGACACTACTCTTGCAGTCTTCCAAAGTTTGGGTATGTATCCAGACACCAAGGATTCATTAATTAGGGTTGTGACAGGTTTAGCAATTGCTGGTGCACTGAGCTTCAACAGCATTGCTGGGATTTGATCAGGTCCAGACTGGTTTTTCATTTTTAGATTATTAAGGTGTTTCTTAATGACATTGATGGGTACAGGTCTAAAACTGAACTTCTCTATATTGGGTCTTTGCTGATTTAGTGGGGCCTGATCCACATTTGTAGTTTCAGGATGCGTGTCATTTATTAGTTTGTCAATCAGAGTAGTGGAGCATTCAACAAAATAATTGTTAAAGGCATTAGTTTCTTCTAAGGGGAGTTGCAGGGTTTGGTTGTCCACATTGACAGTGGAGGGTTGGGAGTGGATTGGTGGAGTTTGTAAGTTATTTATGAGTTTCCAAAACTTTCTAGGGTTTGATATGCTATTGTTCAGATTTTCACAGAAATATTGGTCCTTGGCCAATTTTGTTTGTTTAGTGCATATATTTCTCCATTGTCTATATACACAGTGATTGTTCATAGAGCCAGTATGCTTGAACTTTGACCACAATTAATCCAATTCAAGTGTGCTCCTTTTACTCTCACCTTACGCAGCGGGGCATGTAAATTCCAAACTTGTAGGTGGACTGAAAGAATTCAACTGCAGAGTCTAGATCTGGGATTAGGTTTAATATGTGCCAGTGCAATATCAAAATGATCTATCCCATGTAGCATATAACATTAAGCTTTCTGGGAAACAAAACAGCCACTTGATTAATTCCAGCAGAATATGACATTTTCGGGTTGCACAATCACCTCCTCAGTTGCTTTTGAATTAACCTAGAGGGGTTTAAATATTAGATGGCAACACAAGACACTTTGTTACCAGTTGAAAAAAAGCACCTGAAATTATTGAAACAGCCTGCATTTTAGGAAAATTTAATGAAGGTTTATTTTAATTGGATCAGGTGTGCGCCTTCTACAATGGGTCTATGAGCATTCAACCCCTGGTATAAGGAGCAATTTATTAATATTTCTAACCAGGCATGGAATGCAATCTTATATATCTCTTTACTCTTGGCATTAGAATTAGATTTATTATGACACAAAATACTAAAGAACAATTTTTTGCTTTGTCTTTATGAAGTTATCAAAATAGTACAATTTTAGACTGAATAAATGATTATATTCATGGTGCTTTAGGAGAACATTTAAATTTTACTGTTTTTGAAATGGCCAACAATTATTAAAGCTGCAAAGAACATGCAGCTGCTGTAGGCTATTCATCCTACAACACATCCCGCAAGGTCCACTACAAATTTATAGTTTTGGCAAATAATTTCCTTATCATATGCAAATTATTCAGTCATATTACAAGTGTAAGCATCCATGCATATAAAAATGGAGTCCGTGATAGAGAAGCAAATAATTCTCAAATTTACTGACCATGGGAGCAATGAGTCTAGATTTCTGAAAAACAGCAAATGGAATCAATAAAATGCTGGTCTATCTAGACCATTAGCAAGTCTGCTGCCCACCATTCATGTGAATAATTGTATATTGTATTCTATTTTCCTTTTATCAAATTTAGTAGTCAAATTTTTAGTTAAACTTTTTTTAGACCTTTTACATTCAGTTTGTAAATGTTGAATATATATATATATATAAATAAATATAGTAAAAATGTGCTTTTGTGTTTTAAGCATAAAGTATGCTGTTGCTTTAACATTTAAGCTTTTTGTTCCTTGAGAAACTGCACAAATTAGAAATTATAACTTAAAATAGTGCATTTATAAACATGGTATACAAAGTAACATATTATCACACTCATTAAAGTTCTTGTTTTATCAGCTGGATAAGACATTAAAACTTGTTCTGATTTATTTAGCACAAAAGCCATGTGATTTACATTTTATGGGAAATTATCCATCTATGTTCAAATGACATGCATGTAATACTTTTTCAACAATTCTAAACAAAAAGCAACAGCAGGAAATGCAAATGCTTTAAGGTTGAAGGAGTGGCCAAAATTCCCAGGGGATCATAAGAAGGCCAATGCAAGACAAATGGCAATCAACGCTTGCCTGCTGGTCAGACTACCAAGCTTCCATATATAATCTTTTTTCCCTGAAACTATTCATTAAGATCTCCACATAGGCTTCCCACATCTCTTCTTGCTTATTGTTCTTGCTGACCTTTATAGTTTTGTGCTTAGCCTTCACTTTTTTTTAAATAAAAAACAGCAATCCACACAGCTCACGACTGTTGGTTCCTTTACTATGAACCTTGTTTTCTTTTCTGAATTCTTTTCTGTTCCAAACAAGGCAAGTATTGAAGTTACGGGCTAAAATAATCACCAATCTTGTAAAAAACATTCTATATAAACTGCGTTTGATAAAGTTTCATCTAGTCTAGGTGTTCTATTTGCTAGTTTAACAAACCCTTGCTTTTATTTTTATTTTATTTTTCATGCCTTTGAATAATTTATATATTTAATAGATTTGAAATCAGAAATATTTATTTAGCTGGAATAACTTATTTGTAAGGGTTTGTTAAAATCATTTTATTAACCCATACTGTATTAACAAATTATAGAAAATTAAAAAATAATTAGAAAAGTGATTGAATTCATAATGTAATTTTTGCAATTACTTGAAACATTCTATAGCAGTGAATTGATATGTATTGTATTGCAAGATCCATTAGAGTGTGTGCAACAGAGCAAATGTGCATTCTAAATGTCTTGTATTAGAAATTGATCCTTGGAATAAAATGCAATTAATTGGGTCTTGACAGTGTAAAAATATCGCCATATACTATACTATTGTCAGCTTTCACATCTTCAATTCATTTAAAATGTTTCTGTTATTAAATGTGAAAATGTTTTAGAAATGTTTGATTCCCTTATAGGGTTGTTTACCTTTCTTAGAAAAATATACCAACCATGCTTTTTAGCATACAGATCCATATATAATTATGTAGCATAACTTAGAAAATAACATTTATAATGTTAAGTTAAAGCAATTAGATATGTACACATATTTAGCAATCAATGCACCTATATACTTGCTGGTTGGTTTGAAGTACGCCCCCTGCAGTCAGCCCTCATATGAAGCAGTGTAAGTTAGATTAAAATCTCCCTGCCATCTCGCATGGCACCCCACACGCCAGCTACTTTGCCAACAAGCATCACATGTCATCTGCTAAAAAAAGATTTAATCCACAGAATGTCTGAGAAATAAAATATATCACATTGTGCAATAACTAAGTCTACAAATGGCAGCATATGATTAAGGGCTTGTTGCCGAAACGTCACTTTGTTTGACCCAAGTGTTATGACAATAAATTTCTTTTAACCTGTCTTTTGGTGCTGCTGTTTGTGGACTTTGCTTGGGAAGGGTATACAGCCCCCTGGTGTCAGCGTGCACTAGACAGTAGTGCTGTGCTATTCAAGTGAGTACAATTGTGTAATAACTGTGATTATTTCACAAGGGGACCAAATCTATAAATGGGTACATATGCATTAATTTACCTAGAGCATATTATTATGTGTATGTGTATAGCAGCCAGAGGACATTTGTATAGTGACATCACGGACACTCCTTTATTTCAGGTGTTGCAGTTGGTGTTGTGGCAGACAGCTGATGTCACTACCTGGATACTTTCAGCACTCAAGACTGCAGGTGATGATCACTAAGCAGAACAGTTGGTCAAGGTGAAATATGCAAAGTAGGGTGAATCTAATATCACACTCAACTGCTCATGTTTGCCTACTGAGTAAACACCACACTTATATGAGTGATCTACACAGAGGAGGGTATAAAGCCTTAAAGTCCATATATATTGACAGGCATTTATGGCAAAGCAAGGAGAAAGCCTGGAAAGGGCTAAAACTATTTATTAGAAAATGTTAAAAGCCACTCAACAAAACTGTTATTTACGTACATCAGCCTTTCACATTATGGCCTTTGTACTATCTATAATGCCACTAAAGATATGCGGAATTGCTTCTTTCTGTAAATCTTTGTTTATTAAATGTGCTCATGCTATGTAAATCCTGTTAAATATGCACTTGAGCTCAAGGAGAAGCCAACACTGCCGAGATAAAGATGTGTGACCAATTACTACTGTCTTTTTTACCAGTGTTGCTAGTCCTATGTAATTGCTGCTGAATTTGCCCATTTGCTTAAGGATAGGCCTATACTTCTGATATCATGTGTGTACAAGTCAGATTTAAGTGCATTAAATAGAAAGCAAATAGAAGTGAAAGTAAAAGAGCTTAAGAGAAGTTGAACACAAATTATGAGGAGTGTGAATCTTATCCAGCTTCTCTCTATGGCAAGTGTGAGCCCAATGAGGTCCATTTAATAAGAGCCAGACAGACAGGACATCTCTAACACTCTCCGCCAAGGTAGCACGGCCAGCAATACGCTGTCTATATATTGTACAAGCCGCTGCTTGTGCAACACCGTGACCCAGCTCACTCATGGTCAATCACTCGTGAGCAGGGGTCAAAGAAGTCAAGGCGGATTGACAAACACTACTTCAGAGTTGGCGTAAAAGTTAAGAAGCAGTGGTCTGATACATTCGCAGCTTCTTAATGGAGCCCAATGTCTCTTTGGAGTGTCAAATTGGTACACACACTAGATGAATATATTTCAACACTGCATAAAATAAAAAAGAGAAATAATTAATGCTGGAGTATTTGCAGGGGAATGCCCACGGAGATAGATACGCATCATTTAGAAATGAACGCAGTATAAGAAAGAGGGACAGGCCAGTTCTAAACTGACAGAGCCCAGTAGGTTAGCCAGGTTGAGAGAGAAGATGATGAAAGTTGGCCCGTGTATAGCAATTTCAAGGAGAATAATCAAGAGTAGTCCTTTGGTGCTTGTAGTTGATTTGTTTTTATAGGCAGAGATATAAAGGATAATATTTTAGTCCTTCTGGTTGGTTATATTAAACATTTTATGATGCAGTGATTTTTGTATATGAATATCCAGTAGTTTTAGTACATGTAGGTACCACCAACAAATTTAGCTAAAGATGGAAGCGTTATAAAAATTATTTTAGGGAGCAAGGAAAAAACATAGTGGTACAGATATCCAAGGTAGCATTTTTAATTCTACTAGTGCCATGTTATAAGGAAGCAGAAAAGGGAAGTTAATATGACTAAAAAAAAATGAGGTTTTAAACTAGCAGTGGAGGGAGAAAGACACATTGCACATAATGGGACAATGTTGTCTGTAAAAAGGTTGCCTCAGTGGTTATTGGGTACATAGGAGAGAAAAAAAGACAGTTTAGAAAGCAAGGTTTCATTATGTAATAAGGATAGCACATAATAGTAAACAAACAAATAGTAGCCTTAAATGTTTGTTTGTAAGGAACAAGCCTGAGGGGTAACATTGGGGGAATTTGAATTCATAGCATGGAGGAACCAAACTATAACTGAAACCTGGTGGGATGACTCATATGTGATAATCATGGGGCATTTACATTTTACTTACAAGATAGGAAGGTAAAAGGAGAAGAAGTAGAATTGTTTCTTAACCTTGCCTTAAAATGAACGCTGATGAAAGATCTGTATGATGAGGCAGGTGATAATGTAGATGCATTCGGTTGATGTAAATAGTGGCGTTATTACCAAATAATTCTTGCCAAGTACATGCTTCAAGCCACTCAGTATTAATGGCATTGAGGAAGTCTATCCGCTATTGTAAGAAGAAGAAATTGCAAATCACGTTAAGGCTATAATTATGGGGGATTTTAATCATCCTGAAATAGATTTTATTAATGACATCAGCAGTCCAGCAAGGGAGAGAGCTTTTGGAGTACACTAAAAGATAGCTACATGTAACAATTTATTTAAAACGGCCAACTATTAATGATGCTACTCTGGATCTAGTGATATCAGTTAACACTATTATTATATTTGACATATAAGATTTTTTTTTTAATTTAAGTAAAAGTGTTTTGTTTTAAATTAGTTTCCAAAAAAGGCTCAAATAAATACTATGACCCATAAAAAAGGTAATCCTTAAGGTGTATACATTTTGACAAAATATTTGACAGTAAAAATATTGGCCCAGATTACAAGTGCTGTGCTAATGATAGGGCAGGCTGCAAAAAACAACTTTATATTACAATCCATATTAAATAACATTTACCAGAGATGGGTTAGCACGGCCAGCGTGGCTATAAAGCACCCTATACTTATAAAGGAGACCGTAACCATGCTAAATAGTGTTTGTATTAGAAGAGAAAGCACAGCTTCCTGAGAGTGCTATAGCACCCAGGGCTGAGCATGTTGCAGGGTCATGGGATGTGTACCCAGTCCAGTCTAAGAGTGCAGTCCCCTTCCATGTTTTGTATATGTCTAGGGTGATTACATAAGTCTGTGAACCCTGACTTGTTCCCAGTTTGTTTGATTGAGAGATTGCCTTTGTATGGCTGTATTAGGGACCCAGGTTTTGGAAGAGACCTTGACGTGGTACCTGGGCTTGTCCCATTTGGCCAGATGTGGTAACTAACTCTTCCAGTTTTGCTTTTAATCTTTGCTCAGAGCGAGTACTGGACTTTCTCTCGGCTAGATTTAGAGTTCTGCGGCCAAAGGGGTGCGTTAGCTACGCGTGCTTTTTTTCTCCCGCACCTTTTAAATACCGCTGGTATTTAGAGTTCACAGAAGGGCTGCGTTAGGCTCCAAAAAAGGGAGCGTAGAGCATATTTAACGCCACTGCAACTCTCGATACCAGCGTTGCTTACGGACGGCCAGCTTCAAAAACGTGCTCGTGCACGATTCCCCCATAGAAAACAATGGGGCCGTTTGAGCTGAAAAAAAACCTAACACCTGCAAAAAAGCAGCGTTCAGCTCCTAACGCAGCCCCATTGATTCCTATGGGGAAACACTTCCTACGTCTGCACCTAACACCCTAACATGTACCCAGAGTCTAAACACCCCTAGCCTTACACTTATTAACCCCTAATCTGCCGACCCCGCTATCGCTGAACCCTGCATATTATTATTAACCCCTAATCTGCCGCTCCGTACACCACCGCAAGCTACATTATAGCTATGTACCCCTAATCTGCTGCCCCTAACACCGCCGACACCTATATTATATTTATTAACCCCTAATCTGCTGTCCCCAACGTCGCCTCTACCTACCTACACTTATTAACCCCTAATCTGCCGACCGGATCGTACCGCTACTATAATAAATGTATTAACCCCTAAAGCTAATTCTAACCCTAACACTAACACCCTCCTAAGTTAAATATAATTTAAATCTAACAAAATAAATTATTTCTTATTAAATAAATTAATCCTATTTAAAGCTAAATACTTACCTGTAAAATAAACCCTAATATAGCTACAATATAAATTATAATTATATTGTAGCTATTTTAGGATTAATATTTATTTTACAGGTATTTCGTATTTATTTTAACCAGGTACAATAGCTATTAAATAGTTAATAACTATTTAATAGTTACCTAGTTAAAATAATTACAAAATTACCTGTAAAATAAATCCTAACCTAAGTTACATTAATTAAATAAAATACCTACAATTAAATGCAATGAAATAAACTAACTAAAGTACAAAAAATAAAAAAGAACTAAGTTACAAAAAATAAAAAAATATTTACAAACATTAGAAAAATATTACAACAATTTTAAACTAATTACACCTACTCTAAGCCCCCTAATAAAATAACAAAGCCCCCCAAAATAAAAAAATGCCCTACCCTATTCTAAATTAAAAAAGTTCAAAGCTCTTTTACCTTACCAGCCCTTAAAAGGGCCCTTTGTGGGGCATACCCCAAAGAATTCAGCTCTTTTGCCTGTAAAAGAAAAATACAGCCCCCCCAACATTAAAACCCACCACCCACATACCCCTAATCTAACCCAAACCCCCCTTAAATAAACCTAACACTACCCCCCTGAAGATCATCCTACCTTGTCTTCACCACACCGGGTATCACACCGATCCGTCCTGGTTCCGAAGTCTTCATCCAAGCCCAAGCAGGGGCTGGCGATCCATAATCCGGCTGAAGTCTTCTATCAAGCGTCGGATGAAGAGGTCCAGAAGAGGCTCCAAAGTCTTCATCCTATCCGGGAAGAAGAGGAGATCCGGACCGGCAACCATCTTGATCCAAGCGGCATCTTCTATCTTCATCCGATGAACGGCTCCATCCTGAAGACCTCCAGCACGGATCTATCCTCTTCTTCCGACGTCCAACTTAAGAATGAAGGTTCCTTTAAGGGACGTCATCCAAGATGGCGTCCCTCGAATTCCAATTGGCTGATAGGTTTCTATCAGCCAATCGGAATTAAGGTAGGAAAATTCTGATTGGCTGATAGGAACAGCCAATAGATTGCGAGCTCAATCTGATTGGCTGATCCAATCAGCCAATCGGATTGAACTTGAATCTGATTGGCTGATTCCATCAGCCAATCAGAATTTTCTTACCTTAATTCCGATTGGCTGATAGAATCAGCCAATCGGAATTCGAGGGACGCCATCTTGGATGACGTCCCTTAAAGAAACCTTCATTCTTCAGTTGGACATCGGAAGAAGAGGATAGATCCGCGCTGGAGGTCTTCAGGATGGAGCCTTTCATCGGATGAAGATAGAAGATGCCGCTTGGATCAAGATGGTTGCCGGTCTGGATCTCTTCTTCTTCCCGGATAGGATGAAGAATTGGAGCCTCTTCTGGACCTCTTCAGCCGACGCTTGATAGAAGACTTCAGCCGGATTATGGATCGCCAGGCCCCTGCTTGGGCTTGGATGAAGACTTCGGAGCCAGGACGGATCGGTATGATACCCGGTGTGGTGAAGACAAGGTAGGATGATCTTCAGGGGGGTAGTGTTAGGTTTATTTAAGGGGGGTTTGGGTTAGATTAGGGGTATGTGGGTGGTGGGTTTTAATGTTGGGGGGATTGTATTTTTCTTTTACAGGCAAAAGAGCTGAATTCTTTGGGGCATGCCCCACAAAGGGCCCTTTTAAGGGCTGGTAAGGTAAAAGAGCTTTGAACTTTTTAAATTTAGAATAGGGTAGGGCATTTTTTTTATTTTCGGGGGCTTTGTTATTTTATTAGGGGGCTTAGAGTAGGTGTAATTAGTTTAAAATTGTAATATTTTTCTAATGTTTGTAAATATTTTTTTATTTTTTTGTAACTTAGTTCTTTTTTATTTTTTGTACTTTAGTTACTTTATTTAAATGTATTTATTTGTAGGTATTTTATTTAATTAATTTATTGATAGTGTAGTGTTAGGTTTAATTGTAGGTAATTGTAGGCATTTTATTTAATTAATTTATTGATAGTGTAGTGTTAGGTTTAATTGTAACTTAGGTTAGGATTTATTTTACAGGTAATTTTGTAATTATTTTAACTAGGTAACTATTAAATAGTTATTAACTATTTAATAGCTATTGTACCTGGTTAAAATAATTACAAAGTTATCTGTAAAATAAATATAAATCCTAAAATAGCTACAATATAATTATAATTTATATTGTAGCTATATTAGGGTTTATTTTACAGGTAAGTATTTAGCTTTAAATAGGATTAATTTATTTAATAATAGTTAATTTATTTTGTTAGATTTAAATTATATTTAAGTTAGGGGGGGTGTTAGGGTTAGGGTTAGAATTAGCTTTAGGGGTTAAAAAATTTATTAGAATAGTGGTGAGCTCCGGTCGGCAGATTAGGGGTTAATGCTTGAAGTTAGGTGTCGGCGATGTTAGGGAGGGCAGATTAGGGGTTAATACTATTTATTATAGGGTTATTGAGGCGGGAGTGAGGCGGATTAGGGGTTATTAACTTTATTATAGTAGCGGTGAGGTCCGCTCGGCAGATTAGGGGTTAATAAGTGTAGGTAGGTGGCGGTGACGTGGGGGGGGCAGATTAGGGGTTAATAAATATAATATAGGTGTCGGCGGTATTAGGGGCAGCAGATTAGGGGTACATAGGGATAACTTAGCTGGCGGCGGTGTACGGAGCGGCAGATTAGGGGTTAAAAAATTTAATAGAGTGGCGGCGATGTGGGGGGACCTTGGTTTAGGGGTACATAGGTAGTTTATGGGTGTTAGTGTACTTTAGAGCACAGTAGTTAAGAGCTTTATAAACCGGCGTTAGCCCAGAAAGCTCTTAACTACTGACTTTTTTCTGCGGCTGGAGTTTTGACGTTAGATTTCTAACGCTCACTTCAGCAACAACTCTAAATATCGGCGTTAGAAAGATCCCATTGAAAAGATAGGATACGCAATTGACGTAAGGGGATCTGCGGTATGGAAAAGTTGCGGCTGCAAAGTGAGCGTTAGACCCTTTCCTTACTGACTCCAAATACCAGTGGGCAGTAAAAACCAGCGTTAGGAGCCTCTAACGCTGGTTTTCACGGCTACCGCCCAACTCTAAATCTAGCCGAGGATACGCAAATGGCGTAGGGGGATCTGCGGTATGGAAAAGTCGCGGCTGCAAAGTGAGCGTTAGACCCTTTCCTGACTGACTCCAAATACCAGAGGGAGGTAAAAACCAGCGTTAGGAGCCTCTAACGCTGGTTTTCACGGCTACCGCCCAACTCTAAATCTAGCCGTCTGTGTGTTGTATTAATTTATGTTGTAATTTTCCCTATGGGCCTTGCACCCAGGCTTGTCTGGGGTTAACTGCCTGTGACTCTGGAGACAGCACAGCTTCTTGAGAGTGCTATAGCACCCAGGGCTGCGCATGTTGCAGGGTCATGGGATGTGTACCCAGGCCAGTCTGAGAGTTCAGTCCCCTTCCATGTTTTGCATATTTCTAGGGTGATTACATAAGTCGGTGAACCCTGACTTGTTCCCAGTTTGTTTGATTCAGAGCTTGCATTTGTATGGCTGTATTAGGGACCCAGAGTTTGGAAGAGACCTTGACGTGGTACCGGGGCTTGTCCCATGGCTTGTCCCATTTGGCCAGATGCGGTAACTAATTCTTCCAATTTTGCTTTTGGACTTTCTCTGTGTGTTGTATTCATTTATTTTGTAATTTTCGCTATGGGCCTTGCACCCAGGCTTGTCTGGGGTTAACTGCCTGTGACTCTGGAGACAGCACACCTTTCTGAGAGTGCTATAGTTGCAGGGTCATGGGATGTGTACCCAGTGCAGTCTGAGAGTGCAGTCCCCTTCCGTGTTTTGTATATATATATATATATATATATATATATATGTATATACTATATAAATCAATATATTTATCTATATCTGTATATTCAAGGCACCACCTAGAGGAGGTGACAGGAATCAACTGCTGGGCAAGCGTGAGATGTTTTGGATTTTTAAATTGCGTACTAGAGTACCAGAGGGTTTAAACTCTGAATTTGATTTGATTAATTATTGGAAATAATCCATATTACCTCACACGCTTGCCCAGCATCTTTCCTGATGGTTTATATCCTTAAAGCTTCCTCTCGATTTTAATCACATCCCTTTAAGATAGGGCCCCCTTTTTTCCTGCTCTTTTACACATATCTTAAGTGCAGTATATTTGTACTGCTCTGTACTTTTTACACCACACTACACTCATTTAACGGTATCTACTGAGTATATTATTTTAGTGCTGTTGTATTTTTAATTACTCCATTTCCCTATATAGGTCACTGTTACCCGTGTATATTGATACGCATCTGAGGTCTTACACTCATATTAGATAGGGTTTTTATGCTAAATACAATTGCGATATACAACAGGGATATAGTATAGCACAGTTATCTTTTTTCTTGTGTTTGAGTTGTAGTCACTTCAGCAGGCCACATTTATCTAGCTGTATATTGTTTTAGCGATATAACACGTTCTTATCTATATATACATATAGTATAGGCATGTTTAGAGATATACCTTCATCTTCTCCATATATACATGTATGCTTTTGTATGCAAGATTATATATTAGTTTAACTATATTGCTATATGCTAGATGGCCTGTGCACTTTTGGTATGTGTTCTTACTTTTTCTATATTTGTGTATATATATATTTTTCTACATTTGTATATATTCGATCTATGAGAGTATTTCATGCCCCTAATGTTTACCTTCAATCATTCATTCATTTGTTCATGTGTTTATTTCATTTTTCTTTCTTTCTTTTTTATTGTTTGCAGCACACACACTGATGTTATATCTTATATTTTGTAATGTGCTATGTGAGTGTACATACATATGTACTAACATGTCAGGGTGTATTAGTTCTTTCACTTTTTTACGCTTTATGCCCAACAGTGTATCTATTCTATTGGTCTTAATTTTGTCCAATGAGTGTTGATTTTGTCTTTTAAATAGCCAGCACACCAGTTTCCAATCAGCTATGATTACGGTCTTTACCGAAACATGTTAGCGGAACAACTTTGGTAACACTGTTATGCTGGATCCCCCTTTCTTCTTATTACATTTTTATCCCAAGTGGAATTTAATAAAGACATTGGTTTTTAAACGCAGCCTGGATATCAGTTTTTTCGCTTGATGTTTATCTTGCCAGCATTCTGGGCTGCACCAGGAGCGTGCCTCTACTCCACTCCCCCTACTATTCACGATATTGGGCATCCCCTCCGACGATGAATCCTGCAAGCCTCCTGGTAGGCTAAGCATCCCATTGGCTGTGACGGCCGACGCCCATCACATGACCGGAACCGGCTGGATAGAGGCATCGAGGCTGTCTTAGACGCCGTGGGTCACGAAGCATACAGCAGGACTTTCAAGGTACGAGTTTTAAACTACAAGCAAGAAGGGTGAGTCGCACAGCTACTAGCTGTTTGGGTATTGCTATCGATATCCTGTGGCAACACTGTACTGCCTATTGGAGGGCGACGTATTCAGTATTTACTGTTTGCCCTACATGGAACTCACCTGTTTACTTCAATGATGCATTTTGTTCCTGCTGTTTTTGCTTGAGGGGATGTTTGTGCTTTTGAATTTTGGATATTGCGGTTTTCCACAGTGATTTGTCCTTTAAACCTGCATAAGGGGTTGAGTGGAATAGATATCCACATGGTGGCGTTACAAATATTTATACACAGAAGTCCCTTTACTAAATCCCTTTTTTGACTGTTCTATTTTTATGCTTGCTGGTAGCATATTAAGTAATAAGGGACTTTCACACAGCTCCTAAATGGAGGGATCCAGCATTATGAACTATTACTCCCTGCTGCCTTTAACAGAAAGAGGTTATAATAATGATGAACTGGACACAGTTTTTTCAACGGATATCTCTACATACACCCTGAGTACCCTTTTTGATGATATTGAGAAGCTTCTCATAAAAGAACATAGATTACAGTTTGAGATCTGGACTTTTGAAAAATATATTAAATTGAACATTGTCCCTAGGGGTCTCAGACTTAACAAATATCCCACCTTTGAGGTCTCTGATCAGGAGTTCGTTGAGACCTGGAACACAGTACTCACGGAATGTTCAATCAGATTAATGCATTTATTGATTATGTATAAAACCAAATTGCTTACTGCTGTTAGAGGTGAAATTGAAAAACTGCAGATTGAATTGATTAATAGGAAATTAGAACCTGACTATCCCAAGTTTGATGGCATTTTGAGATTGACCCTATCTGAATCTAAGAAAGAAATTTTAGATACTAAACACTCTAAATATCTTAGGGATCAGTCAGACTACGATAACAAGTTAGTGTATGTGTGGCATCACTCTAGAAATACTCCCAGAAATAATTCCAATAATAGGAGAGGTAGATCTAGGAGCAGGAGTAGAGGGAGAGGTAGAGGTAGAGGTAGGGCACAACCACTACAACAACAGCACACCTCCCTTAACCACTCAGCTACTAATAAATCTTCAGGCAGTGAGGGGGACTCAGGGGATGACTATGGTGCCTCAGGGGGTGAAGAATTTATAGAACCACCCAGGGGAATTTTGAAAAATACATTAGGTACACACAAACAAGTGAGCATAAATGATGCCACGAATACTTTAGCTGTTATACCTAAGACTTCACACAAACAGGGTACAAATATTGCTAACAATACACAAAATAAGGCACATAATGCCAAGGGCACGAAATATGTAAGTAATATGAATCAGAGTACAGTCAACGAGATGAATACCCTAGGAGAGGATCGTAGGGCCTTTGACCAGGTTTTTCAACAGGCACAGACCAAAACTGGGATAGGGCAAGAGAAGAGGTACCCACAGAGGATAAACAAGAGTACCAAATACCAATGACATCTAATAATAACAACACCTCTAATGTAATTAATCTCTCCAGTGCAACTTTATCTAATATGCAATTAAAAGTACTTAGTTACGGTCTGAATTTCTCTCCAACCACTTCATTTAACCTCTTCAATACTTTGCTAGATGTTAATAGATTGATTAGAAATTTAACTTTGAAAATTTTTTTTCAAAATTCTGACAATGCTTCAGGGACTGGTGAACTGTTGGTACAATCTCAAAAGTCCACCTCTGATACCACACAACTTTCGTTTTCTGAGTCCTGTGATTTGATGTCACTGTATAAACTTAGTAGACAGGGGACGAATGGGACTGCTACAGGGACTGTAAGAAGTCACAGCGGTTTTAAGAAAACATCTGTCTTTTATCCCCTGCAATGTCGTGGTCCGGCCTTGGAAACTTTTTTCAAGAGAATTGAGAGGGACCTCACTTCCTTGGCCGCTAATAATATTGAGACCAAGAATTGGAGGCCTAACTTATCCTTCAGAGAAAGACAGGCATTATTAGAGCTACAACAAAATGAAAATCTGGTCATTAGGTCCGCCGATAAAGGCGGATCTGTTGTGGTCTTGGACAAATCAGAATATGTTAAGGAGGCCCATAGACAACTCCACAATGATGTAAATTATCAGAGACTTGATAGGGATCCTACTGGGCGCTTCCAGAAAGAGCTTAGGTGCCTTTTGGATGATGGTTTGGAGGATGGGTTTTTTGACCGTGATACATATGAGTATCTGTTGGTAGATCATCCGGTGGTGCCCATCTTCCACCATCTTCCAAAGGTACACAAATCTTTAATAGAGGTACAGGGAAGGCCTATAGTCAGTGGGATAGGCTCCCTTTTGGAACACCTGTCCCAGTGGCTAGATAGCATACTGTTTCCTATAGTAGCCTCACTACAGAGCTACCTTAAGGATACCAAAGATCTATTAAATCTTGTGGATACCTTTTGTTGGGATCTTGATAGGCACAAGTGGTTAACAATAGATGTGGTATCACTGTATTACACAATTCCACATAAGGAAGGCCTAAAAGCTCTGTCTTATATGTTGGAAAACCTATCAGATTTGGACAGTGATATGGTGAAGTATGTGGTGAGGGTAACTGGTTTTGCTTTGACACACAACTATTTCCGTTTTGGGGAGCAATACTATCTCCAGAGGTGTGGGACAGCTATGGGGGCCAAATTTGCGCCCTCATATGCCAACATCTTTATGGGTTGGTGGGAGCTGTCCCACATCTATGGAGATAGGAATACACATAGACACAATATCGCCTTTTATAGGCGGTACATTGATGATCTGCTCTTCATATGGCAGGGATCTGAGGATTCTTTGTCTGAATTCGTAGGTCTTCTAAATTCCAATAATGTCGGCCTGAGTTTTACATTTGAGACTAATTCTAGAACCATTAACTACTTAGACCTTACTTTGACTGCAGGGGATGATGGAAAGATTATAAGCAATATGTATAGGAAACCTATATCGAAAAACACATTGCTTCATGCAAAGAGCTGCCACCCCGCCCATGTCCCTATGGCAGTAGCCAAGGGACAGCTCATAAGGGTCAAACGGAACTGCAGCAATAGCGATCACTATAAAGTGCAAAGTAGAGACATGCAAAAAAGACTCAGAGAAAGAGGATATCCTGGGCATCTGGTAGATAGAGCTCAGAGACAGGTCGACCTTTTGGATCGGCAGTCCCTTTTAAATAGATCCAATTGTACTAAGACTGATGTGGACATTAATACCTCACATAAAGTGACATTTGTGACGGATTTCAGTACTGACTACAGAGAAATATGTAAGATTGTCAAAAAACATTTCAGTCTACTTTCTGCAGATGACAGCCTTGTTAGTTGTGTGGAGGGAGGCTTACGTTGCTCCTATAGGAAGAACAGAACTCTAGGCAATATACTGGCCCCCTCAGAAGTTTTAACTAAGAAACCAGACAGACAAAGCTCTTGGTTGCAACATAGGGGGATGTACAGGTGCGGCAAATCGAGATGTAGACCTTGTGAGTTTATTATTATTTCTGATGAGTTTAGGTCAGAGGTCACTGGAGAGATTTTTAAGATATCAACTTGCCTAAACTGTACATCTTCCTATGTTATCTATTTACTTTACTGTATAGAGTGCCATCTACAGTACGTAGGACTCACTACTACGGATGTAAACACTAGAATCAGAAACCACCTTTCTACAATCAAACTAGGTGAAGCTAGTACCCCCTTGGTTAAACACTTTCGGAATTTTCACAACAAAAGTAATGCCACATTTAGATGGCAGGCTATTGAACATGTCAAGGCACCACCTAGAGGAGGTGACAGGAATCAACTGCTGGGCAAGCGTGAGATGTTTTGGATTTTTAAATTGCGTACTAGAGTACCAGAGGGTTTAAACTCTGAATTTGATTTGATTAATTATTGGAAATAATCCATATTACCTCACACGCTTGCCCAGCATCTTTCCTGATGGTTTATATCCTTAAAGCTTCCTCTCGATTTTAATCACATCCCTTTAAGATAGGGCCCCCTTTTTTCCTGCTCTTTTACACATATCTTAAGTGCAGTATATTTGTACTGCTCTGTACTTTTTACACCACACTACACTCATTTAACGGTATCTACTGAGTATATTATTTTAGTGCTGTTGTATTTTTAATTACTCCATTTCCCTATATAGGTCACTGTTACCCGTGTATATTGATACGCATCTGAGGTCTTACACTCATATTAGATAGGGTTTTTATGCTAAATACAATTGCGATATACAACAGGGATATAGTATAGCACAGTTATCTTTTTTCTTGTGTTTGAGTTGTAGTCACTTCAGCAGGCCACATTTATCTAGCTGTATATTGTTTTAGCGATATAACACGTTCTTATCTATATATACATATAGTATAGGCATGTTTAGAGATATACCTTCATCTTCTCCATATATACATGTATGCTTTTGTATGCAAGATTATATATTAGTTTAACTATATTGCTATATGCTAGATGGCCTGTGCACTTTTGGTATGTGTTCTTACTTTTTCTATATTTGTGTATATATATATTTTTCTACATTTGTATATATTCGATCTATGAGAGTATTTCATGCCCTTAATGTTTACCTTCAATCATTCATTCATTTGTTCATGTGTTTATTTCATTTTTATTTCTTTCTTTTTTATTGTTTGCAGCACACACACTGATGTTATATCTTATATTTTGTAATGTGCTATGTGAGTGTACATACATATGTACTAACATGTCAGGGTGTATTAGTTCTTTCACTTTTTTACGCTTTATGCCCAACAGTGTATCTATTCTATTGGTCTTAATTTTGTCCAATGAGTGTTGATTTTGTCTTTTAAATAGCCAGCACACCAGTTTCCAATCAGCTATGATTACGGTCTTTACCGAAACATGTTAGCGGAACAACTTTGGTAACACTGTTATGCTGGATCCCCCTTTCTTCTTATTACATTTTTATCCCAAGTGGAATTTAATAAAGACATTGGTTTTTAAACTCAGCCTGGATATCAGTTTTTTCGCTTGATGTTTATCTTGCCAGCATTCTGGGCTGCACCAGGAGCGTGCCTCTACTCCACTCCCCCTACTATTCACGATATTGGGCATCCCCTCCGACGATGAATCCTGCAAGCCTCCTGGTAGGCTAAGCATCCCATTGGCTGTGACGGCCGACGCCCATCACATGACCGGAACCGGCTGGATAGAGGCATCGAGGCTGTCTTAGACGCCGTGGGTCACGAAGCATACAGCAGGACTTTCAAGGTACGAGTTTTAAACTACAAGCAAGAAGGGTGAGTCGCACAGCTACTAGCTGTTTGGGTATTGCTATCGATATCCTGTGGCAACACTGTACTGCCTATTGGAGGGCGACGTATTCAGTATTTACTGTTTGCCCTACATGGAACTCACCTGTTTACTTCAATGATGCATTTTGTTCCTGCTGTTTTTGCTTGAGGGGATGTTTGTGCTTTTGAATTTTGGATATTGCGGTTTTCCACAGTGATTTGTCCTTTAAACCTACATAAGGGGTTGAGTGAAATAGATATCCACATGGTGGCGTTACAAATATTTATACACAGAAGTCCCTTTACTAAATCCCTTTTTTGACTGTATATTCATATAGTTATATAGGGATAGATAGATATATTTTTAAAAATAATCAGATATATACAGTATATTTAAAAATAAAAATAACATTTTTATTGTGAAGAACATAGGAATTAGAAGTGTTCCAGAAGTGCCTACGGGTTTAGCACAGTAATCCTAGCGCAGTATAGGGTTAGAATGCGAGCGATAACTAATCATTTTTTTAACGCACCCCATATAAGTCTGTGTGAAGAAAAAATTATTCCAAAGTTCGGAACTTTCGCTCATGTGCTAACTTTTTACTTTCACCTTGAAATATTACTTTTAGTGCAGGTTAAAAATAAATTAGCATGCCACTTGTTATCTGGCCCATTGTAGATAAATTGAGCTTTTTACATTTTTTTGTTAACTATTCACTTCGCCATATGCCATAGACCAGCATAACATAAATGAGTAGAGGACAACTAACATCTGCTCTTGAAACTCTAGAATGTCTGTATGAGATCTGCTAATATTTAAACATTCAGCAGTTTTTATAGTGTGTTTGAAAATAACCAAATGTGTTGTGTTAATAATTTTATTTTTTAATTTGTCCTATGTCTTTACACCCAGGCTTTTCTGGTGTTAACTGTCTTAGTCCCTGAAAAATGTTCAGCTGGTGTAAATTTTGCAGTGTCATAGAATGTGTACCCAGTTTGTTTTGAGAGTGCAGCCCATTTCCCTGTTTTGTATGTGTCTATGGAAATTACAAAGGGCCTGTGTCACACTTGTGTGCATCTCAGCGTGTTTGGTTGAAGGTGAACATTGTGTGGCTGTAGGTTATGGACCCAGGGAGGAAGAGACCTTGACATGGTCCTGGGCCTATCACTCGGCTAGATTTAGAGTTCTGTGGCCAAAGGGGTGCATTAGCTACGCTGGCTTTTTTTCTCCCGCACCTTTTAAATACTGCTGGTATTTAGAGTTGACAGAAGGGCTGCGTTAGGCTCCAAAAAGAGAGCATAGAGCATATTTACGGCCACTGCAACTCTAAATTCCAGCGGTGCTTACGGACGCGGCCAGCTTCAAAAACGTGCTCGTGCACGATTCCCCCATAGGAAACAATGGGGCTGTTTGAGCTGAAAAAAAAACTAACACCTGCAAAAAACAGCGTTCAGCTCCTAACGCAGCTACATTGTTTCCTATGGAGAACACTTCCTATGTCTGCACCTAACACCCTAACATGTACCCCGAGTCTAAACACCCCTAACCTTACACTTATTAACCCCTAATCTGCCGCCCCCGCTATCGCTGACCCCTGCATATTATTATTAACCCCTAATCTGCCGCTCCGTACACCGCCGCAACCTACATTATCCCTATGTACCCCTAATCTGCTGCCCCTAACACCACCGACCCCTATATTATATTTATTAACCCCTAATCTGCCACCCCCAACGTCGCCTCCACCTACCTACACTTATTAACCCCTAATCTGCCGACCGGATCTCGCCGCTACTATAATAAATGTATTAACCCCTAATCCGACTCACTCCCGCCTCAATAACCCTATAATAAATAGTATTAACCCCTAATCTGCCCTCCCTAACATCGCCGACACTTAACTTCAAGTATTAACCCCTAATCTGCCGACCAGAGCTCACTGCTACTCTAATAAATTTTTTAACCCCTAAAGCTAATTCTAACCCTAACCCTAACACCCCCCTAAGTTAAATATAATTTTATTCTAACGAAATAAATTAACTCTTATTAAATAAATTATTCCTATTTAAAGCTAAATACTTACCTGTAAAATAAACCCTAATATAGCTACAATATAAATTATAATTATATTGTAGCTATTTTAGGATTAATATTTATTTTACAGGCAACTTTGTATTTATTTTAACCAGGTACAATAGCTATTAAATAGTTAAGAACTATTTAATAGTTACCTAGTTAAAATAATTACAAATTACCTGTAAAATAAATCCTAACCTAAGTTACAATTAAACCTAACACTACACTATCAATAAATAAATTAAATAAACTACCTACAATTATCTACAATTAAACCTAACACTACACTATCAATAAATCAATTAAATACAATACCTACAAATAAATACATTTAAATAAACTAACTAAAGTACAAAAAATAAAAAAATATTTACAAGGGGCGGAGCTAGCAGCCCATCATGGAGGTTGTGATTCTGTGAGCTCTGTAGCTGACAGGACTTATAGGCGAACATATCTCGCCCATCCTGGGTCTAACACTGCAGGAACCAAAGCTCTAACGCAGCTAAAGACTTTGAGCTGTGATCCGACGGCAAAATACAAAGCGGCTGGCCGGAACGCCGCGATATTAAAGGAGGTGACGGTTGCGCCATTGAGGCCTACTAAGCTGCCTGATATCCACCGGAGCCCGCTTGGAGGCATAAGAACGCAGGAACTTCTGACTGGTATAGTAATTACATACCACACACCACAGGCAGGCTTACTCACACACCACCTGATACTCCTTTATAGCTTAAGCAGCTGTCTGGATGATCAGGCAAACAGATTAATATGCTCAACGTAGAACAGAGGCCTACATCTACTCCCTTTGCTACAGTATAAGAGGTATGGCAGCAGATGAAACAAGCCGAGCGGATAATCATGCAAAGCTCTAAATCCCATATATGACAAAAACAGGCATCACAGAATAGAACAGAGCCAAATTAAAGCGGTCTGACGAACAAGCCCTGATCCCTTAAATATTTAGCACTTGTGCCTTTTCTACTGGGGCCTATATAACTGGTGCAGCGTACATTGGCATAAGATGTCAGTCAAGAAACCACATAAGCCACCTAAAGGACTTAAAGCAAACAAAGGGAATCAGGAAAATAAAATGGCCTTGAAAGAATTTTTTAAGCCAATGGAGGCCACGGGTCCCCCTCAAGCAAACACACAAAATAATACAAGCGACTCTGAGGATTCTGTACACTCCTCTACCTGTAATGAACATCAAAGACCCCTGACAAAAGCAGACCTCAATTCTCTGCCCACCAAAGAGGACTTCGCTGCACTTATAACTAATGTAGGCCAGCTGATAAAAGACAGGCTTAAAGAAGTCTGTAAGGATATAAATGAGCTAGGTAGTAGAGTGGAATATCTAGAAGAAGGCTCTGAATATATGGCTACAGAATATGAACTAATGTCCAGGCAGCTAAATCAGTAACACTCCACAATAGATAGCCTACAAACGCATATTGAAGATCTAGACAACAGGGGCAGGAGGCAGAACCTGCGGATCAGAGGGATCCCTGAAAGTATCCTACAGCAAAACCTTGATGAATACTTGCAAAAGCTTTTTTCATCAATATTGGGATTAGACCAAACAGACCATCTGCCACTAGACAGAGCACACAGAGCGCTCAGACCTATGCCTAGGGACACAGACCCACCTAGGGATGTTATCCTAAAGTTCCAACTTTATAGAGATAAAGAAAAAGTCCTCGCAGCTGCTAGGAAATCCCAACACCACGACTTTGAAGGGAAACAGATCCATATTTATGCAGATCTTAGCCCTATAACGCTTGCAAAAAGAAGGTAGACCAGATTTTTGACCCAGCATTTACAGTCATTAAAATCCAATATAGATGGGGGTTCCCCTTCAGCCTGCGGGTTACCAGAGGGACACAAACCTTCACATACAGAAACAGTGATGACTTGGAGGATTTCTGCAAGGCCCTTAATATTCCTCCTCCATCGCTTCCAAGACTTCGGGAGGAGATGGGGGAGCCCGCAACTTTGGACAAAACTCAATCAAAGACACAAAGACCACGTTGGACCAAGGTCAGCAGGAAAAGGAACAGACTGGGATCTGATGCCACGAAAGAAGCTACCTTCTCCCAACCGGATACCTGAAAGCATGAAACAAACTGTCTAAGGAAGCCTGTATCTCAAAGAAACCTGTCTACTTAATGTGGTGGACATTTTTTTTGCCCTACCGGGGACATAAGTTTGTATCTTAAATTCATTAGATCATTATTCTATACCTAGGCTGACGGATGCAGCATATAACAGATGTCTCTTAAAGACTAGCATTCGCAAAAGTTTTATATGTTATTTGTTAGTTAAATGTTTTACTACACAGTAAAAAATCATATTTTAGTTCTTATCTCTGCTGGATTTTAACATTATCCTGCAACTATTAGCACAGTTGCCACTACGTTAAAGTTTACCCATGACTTAGAAACGTTTATTAATGCCTTTAGTCCTGTATATGGCTCTTAAGAACAGAGCTATTAGCAAACCCTATACACAGTTATTTCATGTATCATAGCATAGCTTTCTCATTGTTGATAATTATGCACAGTGCATGTACAGTTATGTTATGCTTTTTATTTTTCTTTAATTTTAATTTTTCTCTTCTTTTTCTTACTTTCTGGCAGCTATATAGCCTTCCTCCTTCCCAACCCATCTCACCCTCCTTATCCCCTGCTTTGTGTCCTGATGGGAGTTCCCCAACCTGTAAGTCCACTTTTACGCATACTACACTCGAGGAATTCTTCCCCAGTGAATATAGTAAGGTAGGCCTACCTATGCACACATCTAAAGCACCCAAACCTATAAAGAAAGTACATTATGACCCTCCCTAGACTGAAAATACTGTCCCAAAATGTTAAGGGACTAGACTCGCCTACAAAAAGATCTATTGCTCTTAATTGGTTCCATAAACAAGAGGGAGATATAGTGTTCTTGCAGGAGACGCATTTTATACAAACGCAACCCCCTAAATGCTCATCCAGACAATACCCGGTCGGCTATTTCAGCCATAACACTGAAAAGAAAAATGGGGTGGGTATACTGCTGCATAGAAGACTCCCCTTTCAGCTTAGTTCCCGGCACTCCGATAGCGATTCTGTTAGCTCAAGAATAATCTGGGAGGCCCATAAGGCAGTTATCAGAGGGGAATTCCCGAAACATAAGGCATACCTAACAAAATCTAGAAGACAGGAGTATGACAGCCTCTTTTTAATTAAGGATGCACTGAAGAAAGCTTTTTATCTGAAAAAAAAAATGTACTTTACTGAGGGCAACAGGTCAGGTAAACTATTAGCTAGAGCTCTGAGACAAAGAACGCTTAACTCATTCATTCATAGATTATCTAGTCCCGAAGGCGGGGACATCACAGATAGCAAAGGAATAGCAGTCATATTTAAGAAGTATTATCATTCACTATACAACCTCCCGTCAGTAGATACTCCACTAGACGTCCAAATGATGGAGTCATATGTCACAAACGCCAACCTCCCTACCCTATCAAAAGCAGAATCGGATGCCCTAGATGCGCCAATAACACTATCAGAGGTCCTACATGTGATTAAGTCCCTCCCTTCACACAAAAGCCCAGGTCCAGACGGGTTCTCTAACCAATATTACAAAAACTTTAGACAAGTTTTAGCGCCACACTTAGTAAAAGTTTTTCAAGACATAGATAAAGATGACGGTTACTATTCGCAGGACATGCTATCCGCTCACGTCACTCTTATCCATAAACCAGGCAAAACACCAACAGACCCTGGAAGCTACCGCCCCATTTCCCTTATAAACTCAGATGCAAAAATATACGCCAAAATATTAGCGAATAGACTGAACAAATTCTTGCCGCAGCTTATTCACGTAGACCAGGCTGGCTTTGTTCCGTGTCGGGAGACCAGGGACAACACCATCAGAACTCTCCATCTGATAGATCACGCCCACAGCTCAGGACAGGAGATGGTGCTGGTCTCTACCGACGCGGAGAAAGCTTTCGACCGGATTAATTGGACATACCTTAAGTCAGCACTGAGAGGATTCGGGGTGGGAGACCTCATGATAAAGAGAATTTTTAGTCTATATGGTGACCCTGTTGCTAAAATAAAGGTCAACGGGGTCATTTCGGAGTCGTTTCCCATTAAGAATGGTACTAGACAAGGGTGCCCACTCTCGCCCTTGCTATTTTCCATGGCTATGGAACCCTTAGCGCAGCATATTAGACAAAACCAGACAATTAAGGGGGTTACCATAGGACCCAATGACTATAAAATTAGCCTTTACGCAGACAATATTCTTCTGACCCTTACTAACCCGCCAGCTCATTACCCCCTCTCCTGCAGGAGTTCAAAAAATTTGGCAAGCTATCCCACTTCCTTATCAATAATCAAAAATCAAACGTCCTAAACATCAATATGAACCCGCAGAAATTTGCAGACCTGTCTCAGATCTGCCCTTACCAGCTACAAAAGCAACACATCAAGTATCTAGGGATTAACTTAACACCCAGACTTGCCTCCCTTTTCCAGTCCAACTATGTCCCATTGCTCAAGAACATTCAAAAAGACTGCCAGACTTGGCAACAAAAAACCCTTCTCATGGTGGGGGAGAATTCAGATAGTCAAGATGACTATCCTACCACGAATCCTATATGTGCTACAGACAGTTCCTATCAATTTACCAAACTCCTACTTAACCCAGTTACAGACAACCTTAAATAGGTTTGTATGGAATAGGCAAAAACCTAGGGTAGCCCGTAACATTTTATACAGATCTAGGCAAAAGGGGGTCTAGGCATGCCACACATACTACGGTTTTATCAAGCTAATGTACTGCAGGGTATACTAGATTGGCACACGAGGAAAGAGGATAAAGCTTGGATACCTTTGGATTCCCATATCCTTCAGTCACCTGAGTTAGGCCCCTTATACTGGCTTCCTTCTAAGTATAGACCCAATCGAGCCAGAATGTCTCCACTCTATAGACACATCTTCTCAACTTGGGATAACACCATTAAACGGGTCCCCGGAATCTCCACCCCTTTCTCCCCCCATGTCTCCGATTTATCAAAACACAGAACTGCTGGCGAACCTATACACATCTAATAGTAATACAAGCTTTGCAGACTTAGGCCTATCTTCCCCAGTGGCAGACTTAATGCAGCAGGGAAAGTTAAGACCATTATGTGACCTTGCGGACACTTTAGGAGGGGTTTATACCAATTGGTTAAAATACCGACAACTTCAGAATCTACTAAGACTCTCCGCTCACAGATCTTCCTTTCAGAGACCGCTGACACGTTTCGAGGGCCTTTGTAAACAGGGCAAAGCTTTGAGAGGCTCACTAGCTTTAGCTAAGAAGACAATTGAGGGTCTACTATATAGGGAATTACCAGGATACACCAGAAGCTGGCAGAGAGAGTTAGCAGATGAGATCCACCCAGACAAATGGACTAGGCTTTTTGAACTCACACACAAATCATCCACTTCTACACAAATTTTAGAAATGAATTATAAAATCATGTCAAGATGGTACCTCACACCAGTGAGATTACAACAGATTTATGGTACAGCGTCCTGCCTTTGCTGGAGGGGGTGCGGGGAGGCTGGAACACTATTGCATATCTGGTGGTCTTGTCCCAGATTACGGGGCTTCTGGACATCAATTGAAAGACTTTTAGGAATATTGTGGAACCCTACATTTAGACTCACTTCATCCTCTGTATTATTTAACGATAGGCCTAAGGACGGCTGTAAAATTAGATTACTTCTTTTCCAAATTTGCCTTAATGGAGCGAAATCCCTTATAGCTAGGAACTGGAAGTCAGTAGTAATCCCTACAATAACAGCATGGAAACTACGGACCCATGAATTAATCCTATTAGAGGAAAATGCATACCTTAAAATGGGAAGAGCTGACACTATCCATAATGTAAAGTTTTACTGGGAGATGATCACTACGAACGCTGATAACACCAGAGGATAAGAGAACAGGGATCCCCTTTCCCCCCCTCCCACCCCCCCCCCCACCTTCCTTTTCCACCCCTCTTCCTTCTTTCTACCTCTCTTTTTAAACTTCTTTCCTTCTACTTTTCTTTCTCTTTGAAAATATTGTTTGTTCTTCAAGCATTGATTTAAAAGATTTTAATAGACACTGAAAGACCGTACTGATTTTGACTTTTTACTTACAGCAAACCAGTTTTCATCATTGCTAACTATATATATTATTTTATGGTTGTCAGTGTCTTGTATAATTCAATAAAATTTATAAATATAAAAAAAAACAACTAATTACACCTAATCTAAGCCCACTAATAAAATAACAAAGACCCCCAAAATAAAAAAATGCCCTACCCTATTCTAAATTTAAAAAGTTCAAAGCTCTTTTACCTTACCAGCCCTGAAAAGGGCCATTTGCGGGGCATGCCCCAAATAATTCAGCTCTTTTGCCTGTAAAAAAAAAACATACAATACCCCCCCCCAACATTACAACCCACCACCCACATACCCCTAATCTAACCCAAACCCCCCTTAAAAACACTAAGCCCCTGAAGATCTTCCTACCTTATCTTCACCATGCCAGGTTCACCGATCCGTCCACCGAAGTCTTGATCCAAGCCTCCAAAATCTTGATCCAAGCCCAAGCGGGGGCTGAAGAGTGACGTCCATCCTCTGGCTGAAGTCTTGATCCAAGCGGGCAGAAGATGACATCCGGACCGGCAAACATCTTCATCCAAGCCGTATCTTCTATGTTCTTCAATCCGATGACGACCGGCTGATCTTCAAGACCTCCAGCGCGGATCCATCCATCTTCACCGACAACTTCCCGACGAATGACGGTTCCTTTAAGGGACGTCATCCAAGATGGCGTCCCTCGAATTCCGATTGGCTGATAGGATTCTATCAGCCAATCGGAATTAAGGTAGGAAAATTCTGATTGGCTGATGGAATCAGCCAATCAGATTCAAGTTCAATCCGATTGGCTGATCCAATCAGCCAATCAGATTGAGATCACATTCTATTGGCTGTTCAGATCAGCCAATAGAATGTGAGCTCAATCTGATTGGCTGATTGGATCAGCCAATCGGATTGAACTTGAATCTGATTGGCTGATTCCATCAGCCAATCAGAATTTTCCTACCTTAATTCCGATTGGCTGATAGAATCCTATCAGCCAATCGGAATTCGAGGGACGCCATCTTGGATGACGTCATTTAAAGGAACCGTCATTCGGTGAGTAGGCATCCGCGTCGGCTGGAAGATGATGGCTCCGGAAGAAAGAAGATTGAATATGCCGCTTCATAGAAGACTTCATCCCGATGATGGACTTCTTCAGCGCCCGCTTGGATCAAGACTTCAGCCCGATGATGGATTTCTTCAGCCACCGCTTGGATCCAGACTTTAGGCGGAGGATGGACATCACTCTTCAGCCCCCCCTTGGGATTGGATGAAGATTTCGGAGGGTCTTCTGGACAGATCGGGACCCGGTGTGGTGAAGACAAGGTAGGGAGATCTTCAGGGGCTTAGTGTTAGGTTTATTTAAGGGGGGTTTGGGTTAGATTAGGGGTATGTGGGTGGTGGGTTGTAATGTTGAGGGGGGGGTATTGTATGGTTTTTTTTTTACTGGCAAAAGAGCTGAATTCTTTGGGGCATGCCCCGCAAATGGCCCTTTTCAGGGCTGGTAAGGTAAAAGAGCTTTTCTATTTTAATTTTAGAATAGGGTAGGGCATTTTTTTATTTTGGGGGTCTTTGTTATTTTATTAGGGGGCTTAGAGTAGGTGTAATTAGTTTAAAATTGTTGTAATATTTTTCTAATGTTTGTAAATATTTTTTTATTTTTTGTAACTTAGTTCTTTTTTATTTTTTGTACTTTAGTTACTTTATTTAAATGTATTTATTTGTAGGTATTGTATTTAATTAATTTATTGGTAGTGTAGTGTTAGGTTTAATTGTAGATAATTGTAGGTAGTTTATTTAATTAATTTATTGATAGTGTAGTGTTAGGTTTAATTGTAACTTAGGTTAGGATTTATTTTACAGGTAATTTGTAATTATTTTAACTAGGTAACTATTAAATAGTTCTTAAATATTTAATAGCTATTGTACCTGGTTAAAATAAATACAAAGTTGCCTGTAAAATAAATATTAATCCTAAAATAGCTACAATATAATTATAATTTATATTGTAGCTATATTAGGGTTTATTTTACAGGTAAGTATTTAGCTTTAAATAGGAATAATTTATTTAATAAGAGTTAATTTATTTTGTTAGAATAAAATTATATTTAACTTAGGGGGGTGTTAGGGTTAGAATTAGCTTTAGGGGTTAAAAAATGTATTATAGTAGCGGTGAGCTCCAGTCGGCAGATTAGGGGTTAATACTTGAAGTTAGGTGTTGGCGATGTTAGGGAGGGCAGATTAGGGGTTAATACAATTTATTATAGGGTTATTGAGGCGGGAGTGAGGCGGATTAGGGGTTAATAACTTTATTATAGTAGCGGTGAGCTCCGGTCGGCAGGTTAGGGGTTAATAATTGTAGGTAGGTGGCGGCGACGTTGGGGGCGGCAGATTAGGGGTTAATAAATATAATATAGGGGTCGGCAGTGTTAGAGGCAGCAGATCAGGGGTTCATAGGGATAACGTAGGTGGCAGCAGGGTGCGGTCGGCAGATTAGGGGTTAAAATTAATAGAGTGGCGGCGATGTGGGGGGACCTTGGTTTAGGGGTACATAGGTAGTTTATGGGTGTTAGTGTACTTTAGAGCACAGTAGTTAAGAGCTTTATAATCCGGCGTTAGCCCATAAAGCTCTTAACTACTGACTTTTTTCTGCGGCTGGAGTTTTGTTGTTAGATTTCTAACGCTCACTTCAGCCAAGACTCTAAATACCGGCGTTAGAAAGATCCCATTGAAAAGATAGGATACGCAAATGGCGTAGGGGGATCTGCGGTATGGAAAAGTCGCGGCTGCAAAGTGAGCGTTAGACCCTTTCCTGACTGACTCCAAATACCAGCGGGCGGTAAAAACCAGCGTTAGGAGCCTCTAACACTGGTTTTGACGGCTACCGCCCAACTCTAAATCTAGCCGACTATTTGGCCAAATGCTGTAACTAACTCTTTCATGTTGCTTTTAATCTAGCTGTGTACTTGCAAGAGAGTGCCAGACTTTCTATGTGTTGTAATTTTAAATAGGGGTTAGCACCCAGACTTGTATGGGGTTAACTGGATCCCTGAAAGCATTGCAATGGCTGTGAGTGCTGTTTAGCACCCAGGACTGTGAGTTTTTCTGGGTCATAGAATGTGTACCCAGTCCCAGTATACATATATATACTGCACAGCATTAATGCATACATTTCAGCTCCCTATGTAGGTTGCAAATGATTATGAAAGTGTTACAAGCTCAGTAAAAGCTTTCACTAAATAAAAAGTGGTAGCTAGAAGCATTTTTTTTACTAATTCAAGTATATCACAAAAATTTGTCTAACTGAAACTAAAATGTACTCATGTGAATTTCATTTTCAACTTGACATGAAAGTTTCAGGCATTGTTTATTTTGCTGCAAGCTTGTTATGGCAAAATGTGATCCATCTTTTCCAGTTCTCCAAGATGGTTTGGATGAAATAATGTTGCTAAAATTATTTAGTTGATGTGTGGGGGGGGGGGGGGGGGGGCGGGGGGTTGATCTTTCTGTAGTTGCAAACTAAGTTTCCAAATTAAGAGAGGGGGAATCTGTTCTTTTTCAGAAAACATTTACTATTTTTTAAGAAAGACACTAGATACTTTATTAATGCATATATTTATTTATAGGTCTAGGTGAGCTGTAAAATCGCCCGACATTAAATATTAATATTTCACATTCCATTGTTCTTCCTATAGAAGAAAATGTAATTTTTTGGTAAAATATATATCCATACCTATATATAGATATTATGATTATACATAGGTATAGATATATATACAGATACATTGGAATATCTATTTAAAATGACTTTTATTTTATTCCACTATGTGAAGAACATTGAAATGTGAAATATTTACTGTACATAAACAGTTAAACACTTTATTAAATATGAATATTGTATAAATATGATTTTTCATGTTTTCAGCTGCAAAGGGCTCCAACTTCAAGTGTTATTATGAGTGTAACTGTACATATAAATGTATATTTGATGGGTTTTGTGCCACTTTTTTGTCTAGCATAACAGTCAGCCAAAGGTATTAAGTTAAATTCAATTGCGATCAAGCGAACGCCTTTACATTCAACTCATATAATGTGCAATATTTCTGTGTGAAAAAAACAAAAAAATACGTTGCTTGCGTGCTACAGTTAAACCGATATTCATAATCTAGCCCTGTATGTGCATTTTAACATTTGTCGGATAATATATATAAATGGTTGTGAAATAATATAAACAGTGATGGGCAAAACCATTTATTTCAAATGACAAAACAAAGGTAAATGAACTAATTGAATATGCTCCAGCAGGTAAATTGGATCATTGGGAGACAAAAGTAATTCACAGTGCACTGTCCCTTTAACACTATGACAATGGGATGACCTGTCTTCTCGAAATACAAGTCCAGATTCACTACTCCAAATAAGGAAAGTGGTGGTTGGGTTTGGCCATTGAAAAAATAATTGCAGCAAACAAGATATTAAAATGTTCTAATAACCTTCAGACTCTGCTGTTATTCTATTGTTAGTATAGTAATTAACAGGTATTCACTGTCCATTTAATATAAAAAAATGATGTTCAGTATATAAATAAAACAATAAATGTATTTCCTTATCTACAGGGTACGCACTAGTGTTCTATCTTACTTCATTTTTGTACAATATACTCTCAAGAGAGTAATATCATTGTTTTTGTTCTCTGAAGTAAAGCATTATCATTAGATCAATGTATGTAACTTTATGTAGCTCTGCTATTGTGATTATATAGTTGAGAAATTCCAATACACTAAAGATAATGAAACAAGTATTTTCCTGTTAAGGAAGTGCACTATTCCCCAAGGTATGTCAGACTAAAGCCATTATAGTACCGACCAAAGGATCATTACACACTGTCTTACAGGCAGCGTATTCATCAGGCATGCAGCAGTAGTGATTTGCTTTTTGAATAATGATAGTGCAGAAACAAGTCTTTTCTTTCCTAAAACTAACAATGACATTGTTTAGGTACTAACTACTTCTCTACCGAATATAGAAGGTGATCTATTACTATCAGTGAGCTCTTTTCCAATTTATTTGTAGAAGAGCTCGGTGAATGCGTTTTTTTTTTTGTTTGTTTTTTTAAATATTTGAGGTTACTTCAATGCATCAGAAAACCCAATTTTCTAATGGATTTTTAATTTGCTTCTGATGTCTTTGCACCTTGTTAACTTATCAGATCAGTGGTGTATTTATTTGTTTTACTGCTCTAGGAAATTTGTTGCCCAACCTAAATCTTTTTGCCCGAGGCCAAAATATAGCCAACCCTCTCATCTGTCCTGCATCTTGCACCCTGGCTCCATCCAAAGCGGCTTATCCTATGTGCATGGCACACCTGTGGCCTTCCCACAATTTTTCCCCCAATGCTTAGTTAAACATTTTATAATACATTCTCAAACGGTTCATGCCCCTACAACTGTTTGAATCTCATAATACATAAGTTGTTCAGTCACAATTGTTTTAAGCAATTTTTATTGGGGTTTTAGCAAAAAAGAAAAACATCAAATATAACAAAAGGTATCTACATCAACGAGGCGCAATTACAATATTAGATCAGACAAGACATAAGGTTCACATTATGTAAACTATGCCAAAATCAAAAGTCTACAAATATCATGACCTAACACGACTTAAAAGGGACAGTCTACACCAGAATGTTTATTATTTAAAAAGATAGCTAATCCCTTTATTACCCATTTCCCTGTTTTGCATAACCAACACGTTTATATTTATATACTTTTTATCTCTGTGATTACCTTGTATCTAAGCCGCTGCAGACTGCCCCATTATCTCAGTGCTTTTGACAGACATGCAATTTAGCCAATCAGTGCATACTCCTAAATAACTCCACCAGAGTGAGCACAATGTTATCTATATGACACACATGAACTAGTGCTGTCTAACTGTGAGCATTTTTCAAAATGCTCTGAGCTAGGAAGTGGTTTTCAACGGTTAAGAAATCAGTTTGGACCTACCTAGGTTTAGCTTTTCAAAAATACCACCAAGGGAACAAAGCAAATTTGATGATAAAAGTAAATTTGAAAGTTGTTAACAATTGCATGCCCTATCTCAATCATGAAAGCTTAATTTTGACTAGACTGTCCCTTTAAGGAATGAAACCTCTATTTTAAATAAATAAGATGCCAGTTACAATTTTAATGGTTTAGAAAACTATAGTAAATGAGGGCAAATGTCTCAGTTCTAGCAGACAGGAACCTCAGCCATTGTTAGGGTAAATTAGTTGATAAGAATTTTATTTTAAAAGATAGATATCAAAAATGCTAATTAGTGTGCTCTGTAAATTGTGCTATAATGATGCTTAAAAAATGCTTTATAGTGATCTCAGTGCAATTTGCAATTTAATACATAAGTTAACCATATATAAAAAAAAAGTATTTTCTCATCTCTTACGGTGTTGGTAGGCTTATGTATTGATATAACTCAAAAACTGTTGATAACACCTAAGTGTACAACCCTATGGGGCGCTGAAGACTAATAGAATATATGCAAATCAAATTCTAATTGCGAACACAGAAGGAATATATATAAAAACAGTGCAATACAAAAACCCAAAGATACCAAAAGTGG
Organism: Bombina bombina; assembly: GCF_027579735.1. NCBI lineage: Eukaryota > Metazoa > Chordata > Amphibia > Anura > Bombinatoridae > Bombina > Bombina bombina. Next base: position 851,226,219 of record NC_069503.1, read on the forward strand.
AATTATTAGTATATCAAATTCCTAAAAAATCAAGTCCCATAAATATACAGCTAGTGTGTAGACCAATGGGAAGATCACCAATTAACAGCTAAAGTATCAAACAATAAAATATGTAGAATTATAATATGCATAACCATTCAGTAGTTGTATATTATACTATATTGATTAACTTAGCTGAATCCAAATGTCGGGGTCTACTATATAAAAGTCCAATATTTAAGGATTTCCAAAATGGAACATCAGTGGAGGTGGTCTGTCCGAATATGTCCTCTTATGTGATGGGCAGCTCCTCTTGTGGAAATGGATGAAGAAACTGGAATCTGTGAAAAAAAATCACAAAGAGAAAGGGCGCCTCCTAGTGCAACTCTGTTGGAATATTGATGGTAACAGGTCAGGTAGATGGTATAATACTCACAAAATGGGCAGCACCCATGTGCTAATCGGTGCAGGCTGGGGAATTTCAGTGACCCAGCTACACTGATCCTGCAACAGGATGGTGGATCCAGGTAATCTAGTGAATAACAAAAGCTCAGGCTTCCAAAGTGGGTATAAAAGTAATTTATTAAAAGTAAGGATGTACTCAATACACCCCAATCAAAGTAAAAACAAATGTTTTAAAAAACAGTTGCAACGCATTTCTCAGCCAGACTGGCTGTTTCATCAGGCATCTGTCTTAACAATGGAAGCTCTGGCTTTTTATACAACATAAAACATGGTAACAAACTAAATAGGGGGTAGGGAGATGGCCTTAACAGTATATTAACCTGAGTGTACAATTTAACTTCAGGAATTTTAAATGTTACCTTATATGAAGGAGCATTGTGCAGACCCTTAAAAATACTATATAAAAATATTAAGAAAAGGTAGAAAGTGTAGAACCTTAAATTATTGAACTACACACAAGACAGGGATTTCAGCACAAATAATTTATTTTGAATAAAATATTCACGAAAAAAATAGTTGTTGAAATGAAACACTGAGTGTCCTCAAAGATTGAAAATCCACATGTTGGATAGGATGTCATTTATTTCACAAACAGACAAGTGAACCATTTTTTAGTACTCTAGAGCAAGGACAACCAAGTGTTGGATATAAACGATTAACCACAATATTTCAAATACAGAAACCTGGTATCCGCAGGACAACACCTCCACTAGAGGATAGCACTGCCCTAGGCATATTATTTAGCTATCATAGTGATCCTAGAGGATCTATGCCTGCTGGATACATCTAACAGCCTAAAGTAAGACGTTTTTCACATACAAACAAGTGCTTTTTAATTATAAGCACTTTTAAATACAAATGTTCCGGTTTACATACCAAAGACTACGGAGTTATATGCAACACCAATTTCAGAGGGCACCTCATTAAATGAAATGAAAACCGGTGTCATGAAAGATAAATAGTATATAGGATCCATGCATATAGCCCCAAAAGCAAGTCTTGTTTAAACCGTGACTATATTGGTTATAACGTTACATGTGCAAGACTCAGTTATTATAACATTGCAGCCATAAACATAAAGGAGAAAATTGGATGGTTTAGAGGTGGAACCAGATGTTCTACTGGTGTCTTTAGATGTGGAGGGACTCTACTCTTCAATACTCCACGAGCTTGGCCTAAAAGCAGCCAGGCATTTTTTGGAGAGTAGAGGTCCGATGTGCCAAAAATACACAGAGTTTGTTTTAGACCTTTTGAAGTTTGTATTAACAAATAATGTTTTTTGCTTTGACCAGAAATTCTATAAACAAATTAGGGGAACGGCAATGGGGGCGACATGTGCCCCATCTTATGCTTGTCTCCATTTAGGATTCTGGGAAAACACTGTAGTCTTTGGAGATCTTCAGGATTGGCTAGAAGAACATGTTCTAATTTGGCTACGCTTTGTAGATGATGCCTTCCTCCTATGGAGTGGGACTGAAGATTTTCTAAGAGAATTTGTTAAGATCTTAAATACAAATTTGTTTAATATTTTGTTAACTTTTGATTTCAGTGCAAGTGAACTGACCTTCCTTGATGTAAAAATCAAAAAGGAGGGCAGGAACCTTGCAACTGAAATATACCGAAAGGATACATCAACAAATAAAATTTTGAAAGCCTCAAGTCACCACCCAAAGCCATTCATTCGGGGGATACCAGTTGGGCAATTTCTCCGTTTAAGGAGAAATTGTTCAAGTATGAAAAAGTTTGACACACATGCAATAGAAATGTTTAATAGATTTGAAAATAGAGGCTATTCTAAGAGAAACTTAAGATACACTCTAAATAGAGCAAGGAGAGAGAATAGGGATGATTTGCTCTATAAGTGTAAAACTGAAATAGGAGAGCAAAAAGTCCGGTTTGTAACTGCGTACAATTGCCACTGGGAGAGAATCAGAGGTATTCTCTCTGACAAATGGCAGTTCCTACTTGCTGATGCAGAAATTGGAAGTATAGTAGGAGAAAAGCCCTCTCTGGTAGCCAGGAGAGCACCAAATCTTAAAGATAAATTGGTGAAAAGCCATTATGTAAGAAGCCCCAACACTAGTGACTGGCTAGAAAAACACAGGAAAGTTACAGGCAGCTTTCAATGTGGAGGCTGTGGTCTATGTAAATATATTGTTCGATCAAAGACATTTTCAACTGGCACTGGAGTATACTCTATAAAACAGTTTATTAACTGTAAATCGGAAAATGTAATCTATCTACTATCCTGCAGTTGCCCGGTGTTCTATGTAGGTAAAACTAAGCGATTGTTGAAGGAAAGAGTGACCGAGCACAGAGATGACATTAAGGCAGCAAGTAAAGGAGAGATAAAAAGTGGTTTAGCTTTACATTTTGCTACATACCACGGTTGTAATGTAGCTGATTTGAGAGTAATTGGAATTGAAAAATGTTCCCTCTATGGGAGAGGAGGAGACATCGATAATGTTCTCCTTAAAAAAGAAACCAAGTGGATATATAAACTTCAAACACTTACTCCAAAAGGCCTTAATGAAAAGTTTGAATTTGCAGCTTTTCTGTGAATTTCATTTGCTTTCTAAAGTATAGATGTTCAATTAATTATCTATTTATAAATATATAAATAATGTATATAGATCAGCTGCATTGATGTACGTTCTCAATCTGCACCAATCCTAAATAATCATAAGTCAATACTTTGAAATTAATGTAAAAACTTAAAATAAAAATATAAGAAAATCTGTTTTGATTTTGTGAACCATTTTTTATTTTTCTATATGTAAGGTTTATGTTTAAAATGTAACCTGTTGGTTTTTAAATATATATGAAAATTTGATTGTACTAACTTATATACTTAGTATTTAACAAAATTAAGTTTAAACACTATAGCGTAAGAGAAACTGTTGAATCAATTATCCTTTGCACTCAAAATCTTTTCACCTTTCCTGGAAAAAGGGAGGCATGCTTACAAGTAATTCAATCTATTGGCTTTCAACTAAACAGCGATATCCAATCGCATTGAAGCATGCACGGTTTAAAAAGCCAAGGCCCACACTGAGAAATTAACCGTTTGCCCTGAGGAAACCCCTATGACGTAGTGTCACGTGGGGGGTGAAACGCGCGTCAGTAGTAACGTGCTGGGAGTAAGAAACTTTGTTGCGGATTAAACAGATGAGCAAACAAGTTCCGTGTTTGCGGCAAACCAAGGAGGATCCTAAATAGATATAAACGCCTGCCTTTGGAAGCCGTGTTTTTGGTGGCTATGTGAGTAGCTGAAATATGACTGCTTAATACAGCTAAAGGAGAAAGTTGAATGAGGCTTATTGTATCTGGAAAAATAAGAACTTTGCCAATACTTATTACTTGCGGACATTTGCAAGCAAAGGTGAAATGTGAAAAAATACACTGGAAAATTAACCTTTACCGCATGTAGAAAAACACATGAACTGTTCATCTTTTTGCTCCTTTATGTTTATGGCTGCAATGTTATAATAACTGAGTCTTGCACATGTAACGTTATAACCAATATAGTCACGGTTTAAACAAGACTTGCTTTTTGGGCTATATGCATGGATCCTATATACTATTTATCTTTCATGACACCGGTTTTCATTTCATTTAATGAGGTGCCCTCTGAAATTGGTGTTGCATATAACTCTGTAGTCTTTGGTATGTAAACCGGAACATTTGTATTTAAAAGTGCTTATAATTAAAAAGCACTTGTTTGTATGTGAAAAACGTCTTACTTTAGGCTGTTAGATGTATCCAGCAGGCATAGATCCTCTAGGATCACTATGATAGCAAAATAATGCGCCTAGGGCGGTGCTATCCTCTAGTGGAGGTGTTGTCCTGCGGATACCAGGTTTCTGTATTTTAAATATTGTGGTTAGTCGTTTATATCCAACACTTGGTTGTCCTTGCTCTAGAGTACTAAAAAATGGTTCACTTGTCTGTTTGTGAAATAAATGACATCCTATCCAACATGTGGATTTGCAATCTTTGAGGACACTCAGTGTTTCATTTCAACAACTATTTTTTTCGTGAATATTTTATTCAAAATAAATTATTTGTGCTGAAATCCCTGTCTTGTGTGTAGTTCAATAATTTAAGGTTCTACACTTTCTACCTTTTCTTAATATTTTTATATAAAACATGGTAACCCCCCCTCCCTTTTCCCCATGTTCATGCAATTGTGCTAATTAGCAATTCACTATTAGCAACAAGTAAAGAAAACGTCAGCTACATCAACATCCAATCACATTTCACATAACATACACATCACAAGATACACCCAATCACGCTTCATATCTCATTCACGAGCTGTTTTCTACCTTCACATACCTGATCATGTCCCCTCTAAACATATGGCTCAACGGAGCAGGGCTGCTGTTATTTTTCCAGACAGAAGTAAGACACCTCGCTTTTCTAGTAATCACTTCCAATTACAGTGATCTTGACTAGTATTATAGCGGTATTGTATAACATTTCATTTTAGGCCATGTTGAAATTAAGTGAATATTTAACTATGGACTTTTTTCAATTAATTTTAACAAAACATTACTCTCTTCAATAAAGTAAGAAAAGGTAAAAATCGTAACGGATATTGATGGCTTATACCTTCACCTAAATTGTTAGCATAACATTTTTTTCTAAAAACAAAAAAACAAAATTATACCACAGATAAGGTATTTTTGCTTATGTCATTACAACACAGGGTCAAGTGGCATTGACTGTTCTCTAGAGAGAGATTCTCTAGCAAATCACAAGGAGATATTATTTCATGTTTATGTCGGAAAAGCTAATTCTTGCACAAGATTAGGGCTTGCTATATTGTATTCATTTGATATCTGTTTTGTTTACTTGTTGCCAATAGTGAATTGCTAATTAGCACAATTGCATGAACATGGGGAAAAGGGAGGGGTGTGGGTGGGGTTACCATGTTTTATGTTGTATAAAAAGCCAGAACTTCCATTGTTAAGACAGATGCCTGATGAAACAGCCGGTCTGGCTGAGAAACGCGTTGCAACTGTTTTTTAAAACATTTGTTTTTACTTTGATTGGGGTGTATTGAGTACATCCTTACTTTTAATAAATTACTTTTATGTCCACGATTTGGAAGCCTGAGCTTTTGTTATTCACTGGATTATCTGGATCCACCAACCTGTTGCAGGATCAGTGTAGCTGGGTCACTGAAATTCCCCAGCCTGCACCAATTAGCACATGGGTGCTGCTCATTTTGTGAGTATTATACCATCTACCTGACCTGTTACCATCAATATTCCAACAGAGTTGTACTAGGAGGCGCCATTTCTCTTTGTGATTTTTCACATATTCCAGTTATGTATTGATATGTTGATGTAAAAACCACAACACTTAACTCGCCACTTATAATATGAGCGCTATCCATTAAAGGGACATGAAAGCCAATTTATTTTTTTTCTTCAGATAGAGCAGTGATTTTCAACCTTTGCCGTGGCAGACTTTTTTACATTAAAAAATCCTGCGGCACACCACCACCCCAAAATTTTACAAAATCACACATTGTAGCCTAATACAGCATATACTGTACTGTAGCTGTACTGTGCTGTCATGCCATGCCTTCTACAAACTATACATGACATATTGACATTCATTTACAAACAATCATAATGATTGTCTGTGAAGGAATGTGAATATGTCATGGTTGTAAATTATGCCTGATGAGCCTGTCATATACAGTGGGGAAAAAAAGTATTTAGTCAGCCACCAATTGTGCAAGTTCTCCCACTTAAGAAGATGAGAGAGGCCTGTAATTTTCATCATAGGTATACCTCAACTATGAGAGACAAAATGTGGAAACAAATCCAGACAATCACATTGTCTGATTTGGAAATAATTTATTTCCAAATTATGGTGGAAAATAAGTATTTGGTCACCTACAAACAAGCAAGATTTCTGGCTCACACAGACCTGTATCTTCTTCTTTAAGAGGCTCCTCTGTCCTCCATTCATTACCTGTATTAATGGCACCTGTTTGAACTTGTTATCAGTATAAAAGACACCTGTCCACAACCTCAAACAGTCACACTCCAAACTCCACTATGGTGAAGACCAAAGAGCTGTCGAAGGACACCAGAAACAAAATTGTAGACCTGCTCCAGGCTGGGAAGACTGAATCTGCAATAGGCAAGCAGCTTGGTGTGAAGAAATTGTGGGAGCAATAATTAGAAAATGGAAGACATACAAGACCGCTGATAATCTCCCTCGATCTGGGGCTCCACGCAAGATCTCACCCCGTGGGGTCAAAATGATCACAAGAACGGTGAGCAAACATCCCAGAACCACACGGGGGGACATAGTGAATGACCTGCAGAGAGCTGGGACCAACATAACAAAGGCTACCATCAGTAACACACTATGCCGCCAGGGACTCAGATCCTGCAGTGCCAGAAGTGTCTGCCTGCTTAAGACAGTACATGTCCGGGCCCGTCTGAAGTATGCTAGAGAGCATTTGGATGATCCAGAAGCATATTGGGAGAAAGTCATATGGTCAGATGAAACCAAAGTAGAACTCTTTGGTAGAAACACAACTTGTCCTGTTTGGAGGAGAGAGAACACCATACCTACTGTGAAGCATGGTGGTGGCAACATCATGCTTTGGGGCTGTTTCTCTGCAAAGGGAACAGGACGACTGATCCGTGTACATGAAAGAATTAATGGGGCCATGTATCGTGAGATTTTGAGTGCAAACCTCATTCCATCAGCAAGGGCATTGAAGATGAAACATGGCTGGGTCTTTCAGCATGACAATGATCCCAAATACACCATCCTGGCAATGAAGGAGTGGCTTCGTAAGAAGCATTTCAAGGTCCTGGAGTAGCCTAGCCAGTCTCCAGATCTCAACCCCATAGAAAACCTTTGGAGGGAGTTGAAAGTCTGTGTTGCCCAGCAACAGCCCCAAAACATCATTGCTCTAGAGGAGATCTTCATGCAGGAATGGGCCAACATATCAGCAACAGTGTGTGACAACCTTGGGAAGACTTTTGAAAACGTTTGACCTCTGTCATTGCCAACAAAGGATATATAACAAAGTATTGAGATGAACTTTTGATATTGACCAAATACTTATTTTCCATCATAATTTGCAAATAAATTCTTTCCAAATCAGACAATGTGATTGTCTGGATTTGTTTCCACATTTTGTCTCTCATAGTTGAGGTATACCTATGATGAAAATTACAGGACTCTCTCATCTTCTTAAGTGGGAGAACTGTACCTCCTAATATTTCAAAATTTGAAAGAGGGACACCCCCGCATTGGGAAAAGTCACCCCCGCCCGCGCACTGGGAAAAGTGTTATATGTGGAGCACTATATATATATATATATATATATATATATATATATATATATATATATATACACATTTATACACAAGCATACATACATACACACACATACATATACAGACACACATACATATACACACAAACACACAGACACACACAGAAATGCATAAATACATACACACACATACATACATACATGCACACACACACATACATGACAACAAAACAATTCAGACAGCAGATACAATATATATATAAACTAATTTACTTAATTCTATTGACCTATTTCTTCTCTTGGTATCTTAAAAACATTTCCCTCCTAAACTCTAAACTCTGTTTTTCCTTCTTTTGAAAAACGTTTGCCTCCTGAACTCTAGTAAAATTATGTAAAAGTATGGAAGTGCTAGCTTGGTTATGCTTTTTTAGTGATATTTAACCAGCAGTCAACTTGCACACCCAAATTACCAAAAAAGAAGATATAATGGTGGTAACAGTAAATTTGAGGACTTTTTTTGAACGTTACACTCCTGAAACAGTGAATGATAATGGAGTTGCTTGGTTATGTTTTTTTCAGGATATGATTTGACCTGCAGTCAACTTGCACTGCACACACAAATTACAAACAACATGATATAATTTGCATACGAAGAGAGAAGCGCTCTACCAGGAACGAACAACAGCTCAGTGGCTTGTTCTATGGCAATTTACCACCCGGAAGCAGCCTCTTTTAGACCAGTGTGCTTTTCACAGAAGAAAACTTTCCTGAAGTATATCAGTCTGATCCTGCCAACATGATATAATGTTGGTATATTAAATTTCAGTAACAGTCAGTAAATTTGGGGATTTTTTTTTACCTTATTACACACTGACACTCCTGAAACCCCACTGCCTAGATTCAGACCTTCTCTATCTTCTGACTTTGTCACACGGACGTTCTTTCTGTGCCACTGCCAGACTGTAACAGCCAGTTCTGCTCCTTCCTCCACACTAGTTCTGCACACACTCCGAGTTCACACAGCACCGGCTGGCTGGCTCCTCCCTCTTCCTCTCCAGTGAGTCTCCAGTTCTCCAGTCATGTTCCTTGTGCTGAGAAGGAACATGAGTGAGGTGAACTGGCTGGAACTGTTCTGGAGGAGGAGCAAAGCTGCGCCAGCATGCATGGGGGATTGAAGTGTCACATGGTGCTGCGTGTAGAGCTGGCACTAGACACGTGTTGTGGTGGGTGGGGTTTCCTTCCAAGTGTGAACATGGGTCGGGGAGGCGAGCTGCCACTGTGCAGTTACCCTCAGTCATCATCTCACTCAAAATAATAAAATGGCCCAGAATAAAAAACAAGCAAAATTTAACAAATATGTCACACTGTTGTTAGTCTGCCGCGGCACACCTGAGGATCTCTCATGGCACACTGGTTGAAAAACACTGAGATAGAGCATGCAGTTTTAAACAACTTATATTATCACATTTTATTTGTTCTCTTGGCATCTTCTGTTGTAAAGCAGGACATAAGCTATGGAGCGTGCACATGTCTGGAGTTTTGCAAAAATATTATTAATTTACAAGAGCACTAGATGGCAGTAGTATTTCCTTCCATGTAGTGCTCCAGGCACCTAGCTAGGTGTCTCTTCAACGAAGAATACTATAGGAATGAAGCAAATGTGATAATAAAAGTAAATTGGAAATTCTTTTTAAAATTGTATACTCTGTCTTAATCACAAAATACATTTTTTGGGTTTCATCTCTTAAAAAGTTTAGGGTATGCTGAAAAAATTTTGATCGTGTTAACATGCTTTGGTTAAAAATCTTCCACTTGTAATACCAGAAGGTTCATTACTCTTTGTGCAAGTATGAGAGCAAGATAACACACCCTGCTCTATCAAATTTATTTATATGTTGAATTTTTATTTATTATAAACCACATGTTAACAAAATACCAACAGGAATGTTCACATAATATTGAAGGAGTACAAATATATGAAATAATAAACATCTATTTCGTTCTCCAAGTCTCCTGTGTTCATATGGAAAATATGAAAATATTTATTGTGGAAATATCATCAAATTGATTTCTGTTCATGTGTTTTCCAGCATGTTGGGAAAAGATTAAAAAGTGGTAGGGAGGGAGGGGGTAGATGAAGGGAGAGAATAGGGTATTGAGGTGGAGGAGGAGGAGACCACAGAGTAGGTGCCCTGGTGTGGTTGTGATTGTTGGGTTGTTCAACTGCTAATGTCTAGTTGGTACTAAGTGGAGGGTTGAGGTGGTATGGGGTGACTATGAATGTAGGTGGTCTTCCTAGAGGAACTTGGTCTCCATAAAGCAGGTGTTTTTATTATGTTTTAGGTGTCCATATTCATCTAAGATTAATAATTCTGCTACTCTTTCCTTCCACATAGATGCAGAAGGGGATAAAATGGTTTTCCAATGGCGTGTTAGTGATTTGGCTGCATTTATCCAAATCTGTAGAAGGATTAGTCAAAGTTTGCACTGGGTTTTTGGAAGATCGTTTAGTAATGTTATCCTAGGGGATAAGGAGAGGTCATTGGTCATTTTTAAACATTGAGTGGATTTATATTGTTTGCCAAAGTGGTTGTATTTTAGCGCAGTGCCACCACATGTGTAGCAAACTGCCATCCTCTTCACACCCTCTCTAGCATCCTCTAGGGGCACAAGGATAAATGTTCAGCCGAGTAGGGGTTAAAAACCATTGGAGGAGCAGTTTATAGTTAAGTTCTCTGGATTTGAGGAGAGGTTGAGGATTTGTACGTTTAAAAATTCTATCCCTTTATTTTCTGTTTAAATGTCCTTCCATGGCCCTATGCCACTTAATGGTATAATCAGGTAGAGTTGCTTTGTCCAGAGCTTGTAAAAGTTTCCGCAATAAGGAAAAAGGGGTTTTGATAGCTATTTTTTTTCATGCATAATGATTCAAATGTGGTTAAGGGTCTGAGGAAAATCTGGTTTATATGGGCAAATATTAATGAAATGTGATATATGGGCATACTTAAGCCAATTGGAAAAACACCCTCCACTAAGGGCATGCAATCATTCTCTTTTGATTAGATTTTCTATTAGATAAAGTTAGCTAATGGGGTTGTGTGGTCTTACTCCTATCACGCCCATCAACCATTTCTGCATTTAGGGGATCAGGAACAGGGGAGAACGGGCAGAGGAAATATTGCATCCTTAATTTACAATCTGGTCCCATGAATGAAAATGGTCTCTGAGTATTTCTAAATGTAAACATTGGGGGGGGGGGGTGTTAATTCTTTTGGTATCCAGCAGAGAGCACCAACATTAGGAGCTTTCAAAATGCGTGAATCTAATGAGACCCAGGCTTTAGTATCTTCAGAAAGATGCCAATCCAGCACTTTTTGCAGGGTAACTGCATATTAGTAGTCTTTCAAATTTGGTAGACCCAATCCACCCATGTCAGAAGGTCCCCACACATAGAAGCTAATAGCCACCTGTAGTTGATGTATATATCAGTTTGGCAGATTAATCGGGAGGCCTTGCAGTATGTATAAAATTCTCGTTAAGGTCATCATCTTAATAGATTGGATATGGTCATAGGGTCTAAATCATTCTAGATTTTCTCTGTATGCTCTTCCAGTTAAAGTATACACTGGCCTAGAAATGTAGGTCTCTTTTGACTTCTGAGAGACAATTTTTGATCAGCTACTTGAAGGTTTTGAAATCTTCCTTATAAGGCAGGAGGTGAAGATAAGCTTTGGTGATGGAGCTGTTATCCACCTCTCATGGTTGAGGAGTTTCTTCACGTGTTCCTCTGCTCCTGAAGAAGGTGTAGGTGAAGTGGTTGTCATCGCTGGCTTTGTAGCTTTAAGATAGGTGAAAATGTTCACACTGGCTGTGCAAAGGGACTTGGCAGCTTTATCAGATTTAGGAATCCTTCTGGAGACCATTATAATTCGGGTTGAACCACTTAATACAGAATAACAGTGAAGTACCACTGAATTTGTAGCCTTATGTGGAAGAGTTATAGGGAATAAAGTAGCTTCAGTGCCCTATGACTTGCAGACAAATTTCTTTTCTGTGGGTTCTTGATTTGAATGGTAAAGCAAAAAGATATGTAGCCCAAAATCCTCTGCTGAATTAGGCTAGATGTAGTTGTTAAAGTGGAGACTTAATTTGAAAATACAGGCCTTAAAAAGGCTTGAGGAGATAGTAAAGTCCAAATTAAACTTTCATGATTCATATAGAGCAAGTAATTTTAAACAACTTTCTAATTTACTTTTAGCATTAAATTTGCTTTGTTCTCTTGTTATGCTTTGTTGAAAGCTAAACCTAGGTAGGCTCAAATGCTAATTTCTAAGCCCTTGAATGCCGCCTCTCATCTGAATGCATTTGACAGTTTTAACAGCTAGAGGGTGTTAGTTCATGTGTTTCATATAAATAACACTGTGCTCACGCACGTGAAGTTATTTAAGAGTCAGCACTGATTGCCTGAAATGCAAGTCTGTCAATAGATCCGAGATAAGAAGGCAGTCTGCAGAATCTTAGATACAAAATAATTCTGGCTGCAACAAGTTTAAAGTGAGTCCTGCGTTGTGAAGGGACCTAGGCCTCTATAATTGAGCTATGGTTGGCTTTAGGGGACAAATGATAATGGATTGAGGTCAGTTTATTACAGGGGTCTTTAATGATATCTGTTGTGGCGTGCGCTACATGTGTAATTATGGAAGGCTGTGTAGGCAGCTGGGAGCCTCACACACACCCACAGTCTCTTCAGGGTAGGATCATTGCCGGACCACTTCCTATGTGGAGGTCTTTCGTCTCTGGTGTGGTACAGTCAATAGCACATATTGAGGGATGTGTGCCCTCCATAGGCTGCAGGCATCACCGTTTTGGTAGGCCTCAGTGCATGTTTTGAAAGTGCAGCAAATGTTTAGCATTCTGATCCTCCAATCCTGTGCACCACCCATGTGCAAGTTCTGTTTCATTGTTTGTGCATCATGTAGATCCTCCTTTACCTCCTACAAGGTTATAATGCAGGAGTGAAGACCGGATTGAAGACAGGAGTCAAGACTGGAGCTCAAATTATTTACAACCGTGCTGTCCGTCGGCCAACTCTACCCCCAGTAAATCATGATTTTCTGTTTAAAACTCCAATTAAGAAGCATATTTGGTAGGAAATTACTATTAATATTGGTTAAATGCAGGTATAACCTTACATGCATGCATAACTGCTTGTTTATCTGTGGGAGTCTCTAACAATCCAGCAAGGGCTGCCATCAGGGGATGAAAGGGGTCACTGCCATCAAGGGCCCGGGCCCAGGCTGCACTAAAGTATTACAGTCCCCATTTTCTGTAATTTTCCGGGAGACTGGCACAGTGCACTATTACAGAAGGGCCAGTCCTCAGAGCCTTGCTAACCTAAGTGCTTTTCCATAGTGCTGGGGAACAGAGTGCATTACTGCAGAGAGCCGGGGGTTCCAACCTATCCCATTTTTTGTGGTGATGTTTTTGTTACAAACACCAATCTGTGATTCTAGAGAGAAGTTGGTGACCCCAAACCTCAATTTTCAAGGTAAAGAAACAAAGTGGGCTTAGCTATACAAGGGGGATTTGCTTTCCAAATATAGGAGTTTACTTTTGATTGTAGCTGGATCAGGTAAGATGCAGGAAGAGGAAAAGGGACTGTGTGTAATATATATAAAAGTTTTGGTAATAATTACATTTTGACAACACCAATTCTACCCAACCACAAAATAGACTTGTGAAGCCATTGTGTCGCTCTGGACATAAAATTGTCCTAAAAGGATTCATAATTTTGTTAGCACAACTATTTTAAATCAGGTGTCAAATATTTCCCTGTATATTTGAGGGATCCATGTTACTAATTTAAAGAGATTATTGTATTTTAGCACTGATCCATAATCCTCTAAACAGGAGCATGTCACACCTCAGAGAGAAACAGGGAAGGTGAGGTAATTGTCATCAGGAGATCATAAGCAAATAATGCCAAGTTATTTATTCTGATACCTTTTTGTTTTGTAAACCATGTCATTTGAAAGCCAGTATCTCCATTGACAGAATGAAAAGCAAAGGGGATAAAGGAAATCCTTGTCTAGTGCCATGTCTGATTGGTAAAGCATCAGACAGGAGGCCATTCACTTTTACCCAAGCAGTTGGAGTAGTGTATAGCACTAAGATCTTAGAAATAATTTCTTTAGTAAAACCACATTTTTTGAGAGTACATATAAACAAAAGACCAGTACAATCTATCGAATGCCTTTTTGGCATCTGTTGACAGAAAAATGGTATGATATTATGGCGATGGACATGGTGGTTAGTATATTCTGGTCACTATTAAAGAGGGCCCAGTCCCCAGAGCCACACTAAAGAAAGTGCTTTTACATAGCACGCAGGGGACCTAGCACCCTTTTTTTTATTATAACATACATCGTTACAGCAGAGTGTTAGGGGGACTCAACCACACTAATACATGTAGAGTGAGACCAACTATTAAATGTGGCACACGTTCGCGCCAAAACACAAGACCCTTTTTTTATTTCAACATAGCAATCTACAGCAGAGTACAAGGAGGGCTAACCCTATCTAATACAGTCAGATGAAGACCGCACAATTACTAGGGACCCAAAGCCGTGCTAACACGTGCTATTAAGCACACATTTACACTGCTCGCTGGGGACCTGGGACCCTTTTCTTTTCAGATCACACTACTGAAGAGCGCAGGAAGGCCCGGGACCATAAGTAAGTTCCACAGATCATTTTCCTTAAGGTGCCTGGAATTTGGGAAAATGTTTTTGTTTTTAATGGCAGCCGGCAATGCCACAGGCTAAATTAATTTAATGTATAGGTTATTGGCACTAGATATTTAACATACAAACGTTTAGGAGGTGGCCTCCTGGTATGGAAAACTTTACCTGCACATCAGTCTGTAGTTTATAAGTGACTGATGTGAAGACTGTGCAGACTATGCAGAGGTCAACTAGAGTATGGGGTGGGGGATAGCGCTAAAAAAGCTCAGAGTCAAGTTGCTCAAAGTAAAATTAATTTGGTGTAAACACCAGTTTGTATGTGTGGATTTATAAATCAAGGAGAGTTGTACTATAGTTATGGTTAATGTACACCACTATGTAACCAAATTTGGTATGGAATAGATTCTAATCTCAAGGTTTCATCAAATATTAATGAATTATGGACCTATTATAAGCATTTAAATTAACGCTAATAAGGTAGCCAGTATAGTGAATGTGTTTAATAACAAACTATATGGATATAGTCCTATAAAACTAATGATATAGTTAGTGAGATTATATTAGTAATCAGTATGGAAATAGTACTATGATAACACCGTTAGTTATAGAAAGTTGTTAAACCTTTCAATAAATATATCTCCAACTAAGGGCACCCAAGTAACAACTTATTAAGGAGTAGTAGAGGTCAATCTCCAGCAAAATTTCTCCCAGAAAACGAATTGGCAATAAAAGCTTATTTATTATTGTACATACAAAAACATTTCATACGTAAAAGTAGTCTAAAAATCAAAGGATAATATGAATTAAATTTACAATCCTAAAAGCAGTGATCCTAATATTGATGCCGGCATCTAAATATCCAATTAAAAGTCTAAATATGAAATCTACAATTGAATTGCAAGCATGTAATATATCTTTGTCATCGTATATATAAATTGTAACTTAAAGCTTGCTTAATATGTGGAACTAATACCATATCGGACAAATTGTAACAGATCATACAATGGGTATTAAGATCATTCAAGTTTGATGTCAGTCCCAGATGTTATAACGGGTATCGCAATGTGTCCTATAAGTGTATAAGGTTGGTTAATGTCACAGTATTAAATCTTTCTTTAATATAACCTTATTCGAGTGTCCGCTTCCGAAATTCGATTATCAAGTTAGCACTGCAGACAGGCTGGTCCGTAGTGTTTCCCAACGGTTGTTCCAGAGTAATCCTACTCTCTGAATGAATTTCTGGGTTATGATGTCAGCTGTGATCCACAGTATAGCACTGAAATGTTCCGGTAACAAATAATATTCCACTTGATTTTTTATTTATTACCTTGCCAGGCTGGTTGGTTTAGTTTATAATACCGGATCATGGGACAGGGATTATACATACAGAGTTTATTCCTGCTATAGTATATATCTCAATGTACCTGCCCTAACCGGTATATCAGATGATTCTCACCAGCTGGAGGTAATCTAAGCACAGGGGTTCAGAGTAAGCAGTCTCTACGCGTTTCAGCCGCCAGGAGCCTTTATCAAGATCTTTTACGTATGAAATGTTTTCGTATGTACAATAATAAATAAGCTTTTATTGCCAATTCGTTTTCTGGGAGAAATTTTGCTGGAGATTGACCTCTACTACTCCTTAATAAGTTGTTACTTGGGTCTTAGTGCCCTTAGTTGGAGATATATTTATTGAAAGGTTTAACAACTTTCTATAACTAACGGTGTTATCATACTACTATTTCCATACTGATTACTAATATAACCGCACTAACTATATCATTAGTTTTATAGGACTATATCCATATAGTTTATTATTAAACACATTCACTATACTGGCTACCTTATTAGCGTTAATTTAAACGCTTATAATAGGTCCATAATTCATTAATATTTGATGCAACCTTGAGATTAGAATCTATTCCATACCAAATTTGGTTACATAGTGGTGTAAATTAACCATAACTATAGTACAACTCTCCTTGATTTATAAATCCACACATACTTTGAGCAACTTGACTCTGAGCTTTTTTAGCGCTATCCCCCCCCATACTCTAGTTTCTATCTTAGGTGATTTTTTGAGGTTAGATTACCTACTCTGGGATTAGCTAAGAGTCTGAGTGTAGCATCTATGAATTAATATAATCTTTCTCTTTTATGCAGAGGTCAACGTCAGAGCTGAAGCTGATAAGTGTGAATACTTTTTACTTAAATTTATCATATGTCTAAATTGTTGTCAGCTATAGTGTATAATCCGCTTATTTGTTTGTCTTTAAAGAGACCTTAAACTCAAAAAGTAATTATCCATAAAAGGTTTAATTAAGCCCCCATTTCCCTTAATGTGCCAGGAGTCTGGGATCATTTTTTTGTTCTTCAAAAAATGGTGACAGCCGGTAGAGCCAGGGTAGCATAAAGGTAGAACATAAAACAAACAAGAGGAAATCAGAACAGTGGGTGTTTACACAAATTAAAGGGCATAAGTAAGAAATCCGTCAACAGTGGTGGTAAAAATTTAGAGAGCATCCTACTCCAACAGAGGACAGAGAACCTTACACCCACAGAGAACCATACACCCACCCATCACTACTTGAGCATCTCTCTGAGTGGTTGGACAGTATCCTACAGCCAATCGTGAGTATTCTGTGGAGTCACCTGGTGGATACGAAACATGTTTTAAACCTGTTGAGTCAACTAAGGTGGAAAAATCACTACAGATGGCTCACGGTGGATGTAAGGTCCCTATACACCTGCATTCCTCACGATAAAGGGGTGGAGGCTGTACGCTTTTTCCTGAATAGATGCTATGGTGAGGAGCCAACATTTATTAACTTTGTGATTGAGGTGACTCGGTTCCTCCTCACTCACAATTATTTTGAATTCATGGGACAGTTTTATCTCCAAAGGCGTGGGACAGCCATGGGAGCAAAGTTTGCCCCATCCTATGCAAACATCTTCATGGGGTGGTGGGAGCTGTCCCACGTTTTTGGAGATCAAAATCCCTTCAGATCGGAGATCATCTGGTATGGCAGATTCATAGATGATCTGCTGTTTATCTGGGGAGGAACCGACTCACAACTTGGTGAGTTTGTGGCTGGTCTTGACAATAATGATTTCGGCCTGAGGTTTACGACTGAGGTACAGGATAGATGTGTGAACTTCCTCGACATCTCACTGGAAGGTAAGGAGGGCCAAAGGATCAGTACAGAAGTCTTTCGTAAACCCATAGCGGGTAATTCGCTATTACATGCAGCAAGTTGCCACCCCAGGAGAGTGTTCAGGGGTATGGCTAAGAGTCAATTTATCCGCCTGAAAAGGAATTGTACATTTCAATCTGTTTATGAGAAACAGGCGGATGACTTGACTCTTAGACTCAAGGAGAGGGGATATAATCCCCGATTGATCATGAAGGCCAGGAGAGATGTAGGGAGAATTTCCAGAGAAACATTACTGTCTGGAATGAGGAGAAGTGAGGGAGTTAGTATGGACACTACCAGCAGGGTGTCATTCATCACTGAGTACTCCAAACAATATGATGAGGTCTGTCAAATAGTGAGGAAACATTTCAGCCTCTTATCAGCTGATGATGGACTAACTGATGTGGTGGAGAGGGGGATCAGATTTGCTTATAAAAAAAACAGGACAATTGGGAATATGGTCGCCCCCACCAAGATTTGGTCGGAGTCTACCCAAAATAGTGCTTCCGCTTGGTTGACATCTGTGGGAGTCTTCAGGTGTCACCACCACACGTGTGTAGCTTGTGAAAAGGTAGTGACAGGGGATGTCTTTCAATCCTCAGTGACGGGTGAGAGGTACAATATTAAATACTGCTTAAATTGCAGACAAACGTTTATAGTGTATCTGATCACTTGTAATTTGTGCTCTCTACAGTATGTTGGGTTCTCAACAAGAGAGGCGCGAACCCGCATAAAGGAGCATTTGTCAGATATTAGAATAGGGTCTAAGATAACTCCCCTGGTGAGACACTTTGTTGAAATACACAACAAGTCATTAGGGTCCTTTAAATGGAGTATCATTGACAAGGTTCCCCCCAAACGTGGCCAGGGTGATAGGGTGAACAAGCTTGGTGAAAGAGAGGCCTTCTGGATCTTTAAGTTAAAAACTAGGATTCCAGGAGGCCTCAACTCAGAATTTGACTTGATCAACTTCTGGTCACGGTGAACTCCCCTTAGCAACCTATATATTAGGACATGAAGGGGTGTTCCCCTTCCAGCCTATCTTTTCTCTACTTTTCCCTTTGGTCACATTACAATATCTGATGAGTGTTTATACTTTAAGTATTATGTGGTTACATTAGTGCCATTTTTATTTGCCTTGTTTGCCTCTTGAGAACTGAGGCTTTGTATGTAAGGATCCATTCAATCACTATTTACTATAAATTTGTATTCTTTTTATGTTTTATTTTCACACCTTAATATTTCCATTCTGCTGTTTCAGCATTGAGCTCATTGGATTATTCTTGTTGGGTTTGACCCGTAAGTATATATTCACAAGTGCTCCTGTCCACTTGGATTGGACACTGGGGCTTTATTTGTTTGTATGTTGTTCCCCTGTAAATTTACTTATCAGGTTGTCAACAACATGGGCGTGAGTATGGACTGCACGCGAGAATAGTGATCTCTTTTGGCCGCAACAACTATATATATGAAGTGCAATTGCTGCTGTACGGACCTATTGATATATGGATTATATGTAAGGATAGAGTTTGCCTCTGGCTGTAACTATTGTATATATGCAGCGTGGCTAGTTTGAAACTAAGAACTGCCCCGTTTCTTGATCTTATTGTTGCAACTCATATTTATTTGTGCATACCACTATATAGGAGGTATTCCTATTTACAGGTCTATTAGTGTGTCATTTTCCCTTTGGGATTGTCTCATCATTTGGCTTGCTTCAAATCATTTACTAGTGCCCGATGGGGTGGCTTGTTTATTTACCTGTGATGATGACGTGCATCACAGGGGTGGACTCCGGTTGAGGGATTGGTGGGGAGCTTTTGACAGCCCACCAATCGGTGCGTTCTTGTCTTTTTGTTGATTGTATACACACCGACAGCGGGCCCCGTCCGGTATTGGGATATATGATCCCTGTAATGTTGTGGTGTCTTGCGGGTGATGCATGACTCACATCTGATCTGATCGTCTGTCCCCTATGATCAGTTAGACATATGTTTTGCAATTGGTTATCGATCAGTTTGTAATATGGGAGTACTCAGTGATGCAAATGACCGGGGGACTCATGCATAGGATTGTACTCATAACTCCTACGTTATCAGGTTGATTACATATATGTATATTTGTATTATATGCATTAGTACTTTGTTAATTAGCAAACGGGAGGGTAAGGGGGAGGTGGGGGTGTGCATATTTGGTTCTGATTGGTTTACTAGATAGAGGGTGTGTATCCCAGTTTCCAATCACCTTTGGAGCTATGTTTTTTAAACCCTTCTGAACACATTTGTTTTATTAGGCTATGAGTAAGGCTCACGCCGAAACGCGTTAGCAGATGTTTGTCATTTAGCTCTTTCTTTTTACACCTCCATCTCTTTATTGGTGCTCTGTTTTAATAGGGATTTTTCCCTGTATATTTTTTGTTACCCTGTACCATTAAATATCTTCACTCTGAATACGGCCTTTTCCAGGTGCTTCTTTGCTCTCTCTCTTGTTCAGCATAAAGGTATTTATGGTATTCTATTGGAGCTAGATATAGTATTGCTCTAATCTGCAATTTGTCTCAGTATTTGCACGTGTCTCTGTGTTAGTGCCTGTGTTAGTGTCTCTGTGTGTCTGTCTGTGTGTATGTGTTTCCGTGTGTTTGTCTGTATGTGTTAATGTGTGTATGTGTTATTGTCTGTTTAGTGTCTCTGTGTGTATCTCTGTCTATTTGTATGTGTCAGTGTGTGTGTCAGTGTGTGTGTTTGTGTTAGTGCTTCTGTGTGTGTGTATGTTAGTGTTTATATCTCTGTTGGTGTTTGTGTGTGTATGTGTCAGTGTGTGTATTTGTGTTAGTGTTAATGTAGGTCTGTGTGTGATTAATGTGTGTGTATGTGTTAGTGCATGAATGACTGTGGTATTATATGTGTTAGTGTGTATCAGTGTTAGTGTCTGTGTTAGAATGTGTCTGTGTGATAGTTTCATTGTGTATTTCTGTGATTGTGTGCACATGCATTTTAGTCACTTGAGCAAAAATTGCATGGCCAATGGTTTAGTAAGGGGTCCCAACATTTCTAGAGTCCAGCCATAGTATTATACGTATACATTTGTATCATATAGACAATTTAAAACCTTGAAAATAAACCCACCCCATTTGTCAAATAAGGGAAATAAATCAAGCTTGCTTAGTCTCTTGATCATTATTAGTTAAATTAAGCAATTCAATATATGCTTTCCCATTCAGTGCAGCATTTACTTTTGCTGAAATACAGATATCCCCTGCAATAAAAAAAAGTGGGTTTATAATATTTGAATGCAGATTAATTGCATGATAAATGTAAAAGAAATGGCAAATGTTTAATTTTATGTTTAAGTGTTATAGTAATAAACAGCATAGACTAAACTAAATGAATAAGTCAAAGTCATTTTTTAGATTAATCTAGTAACCTGAAGAATATTAACAGACTTGCAAAATAATTTAAGCTACTGCAAAATACTTAACACTTTTATCGATTGGATGCAATTATTTCTTAATTGTGTTTTTAAATGAGGTATTAGCAGGCCTAACTAAGCAATATCTCTTAATTGCTGTTACAAACTAGGGTCACAGACTGTGTTTAATTCATATGTTAATTAAAGAGAAAAGGGTGTTTTATTTCAATGAACGTATGGGAATTCAGATTAATGGTCTTTACATTTTCAAATGTTGATATTATAAACAGTAATAGTATCATCATTAGTGGCTCATTGAATATTTTATGAAAATTTAATATGGCATTTTCAGTATCTTTTTTTTTATTTTTTTTTTTTTTAAACGTAGTGCATTTTTTTTTCAAATTTTTAAATTTTATAAAACAAAAGTAATAAAACCCTTCACCCTAAAATGGGAACAAAAATATTATTATCTGTAAACTAAGAGTATCATAGGCTGAGTAAAAGCAAGATCTTATTATTTTTATTATTATTTTTAAGCGGCAACACTTTAGGCAAGCAATATAAAAAGGTACATTACAATCATAAGAGTACAATACAGTAAAAAATTTACAATAAGACATAAGGGATTAAATGCTTAGTAGTGGCTTAAAATTCAAACAACCCAAACTTTATTACACCCAACCTATTAAATGAATACGCTTATTTAAGATCAGCAATTATTAATAAACCAACTAAACTTTTTGATTATATATAAATATATATTAAACATGGCAGCAATTGAGTCCCTACAAAATATCTCAGGCTTAAGAGGTCAAGGCTCAGATTTAGTTATAACTGTTACGGGTCCTCCCGGGCAACCCCCACCTTAAGCATTATTCCGGGCAATATATGGGGCTCTCCCAGCCTGCCTACATGTAGAAAGGAGCACCCTAGGCTCACACCTAGGGTTGGTTGCTCCTCCATTCAGGACATTCATTTCTCCCAAAAAATTGGTAACAGGGCCTAGACCTCCAGCTAGAGTGCTATAAACTATGCTTCTGCCTATAAGGGGCCTCAATGTTGTTGGCCGCACAAACCAACTAACATTAAGGGAGACCAAATATTGCCATGCATGGTCTTACAAAGGCTAGCTCAAGTAACCTTACCCCTTCCATGCTTCTGCAGTAAACCTAAGGAAGCTGTATAACTTAAGCCAACCAATGTCAATCAGAGAGGGGGTGGTCAACTGCAGGAATCTTTGGCAGGAAGCAGAAAGGGGACTGGGACCTTCCTACAACACCTTTTAACAGGCTGGTAAGACCAACCTCCATACTTGCAACATTGTTGCTAACCTACATACACTCCCTGTACAGCTTTCATTCCCATCCCCTCCAAGCATTAACCTTTAGTGGCGTTCCAATCCTAGTTGGGGCTTTCCTCTATTATTATGTAAGACTATAAAACATACTTGCTACTACACTTACAATGACAAACATAAACAAAAAGAGAGGAGCACCCTGCCTTTGAGCACAATCAGTTGTAGAAGCACGTTTATACAAAGTGAGCTACAGCTAGAGAGGCTCTGAAGCTTACTATTGCCACAAATCATAATGGTTTGCACATGATCAAATCCCTGTTGGCAAGTACCCAAATGGTGCATATGACTTGCAAAAAATCTTTTGTTGACTGCAGTGCAAAGAAATGTATCATAAAAAGTTGAGGGCAGTAAACACATTGTAATAACAATATTTTTCTGCTGTCTTGCAATAAATTAACATACCAGAAGAATGAAAATATTGGAAACATTAACACTTCATTTGCCACTGTTGTTTTTCAGTTGCCAAATTCCACCCCCCACAACTAATTTTGAGGAAACAATCAGGATATGTTACTGGAATAGACACATCTCGTCACTGTCATTTTGTCAGCATTTCCTGTCCGCAATATTGAAAAACTCTTAGTGCCAGATTACAATTGTAGGGGTATTTAACACTCCCGCTTGAGCACTAACTGCACTAGAAGTAATCTTTTTGCACTTGTCGGGTTGCTCTCCTATTACAAGTTGAAAGTAAACTGTTTTCACTCGCACACTAACTCGAAGTGCATAAAAAAATGAACCTATAATATCAAGTGTCTATTCCCCTATAGAAGTCAATGGAGCAAAAAAAGTAGAAAACCTAATACCCTACTTGCGCCCAAACCCAATTGTAAATTCTCAAGTGCAATACCCCAACATGAAAATATTAATATTTATCATTCCAATGTTCTTCACATAGCAGAATATATTTTATTTATTCATAAATACATATTTCTACATATATCTGATGGTATTGTGGTACAATATATATCTATACATATATATATACAGTATATATATACGTTATCTACATGGTTACATATAGGTATAGATATATAGATGGGTTGACCTCAAAAAGGATCTGGAGAGATTCTGTATGGAGGAATGGTCTCTTGCCATGTATTCTCCAACCTCATCAGGCATTATTGGAGAAGGTTCAGAGCTGTCATCTTGGCAAACTGAGGTAGCACCTATTGACTAAAAGTGTGCAAATAATTGTGCCACACATATATTTAACAAATATTTTTGGGGGATAAAACTGTTTTGTGTTTGCAATTGTTTGATATCCATGAGAGCAGAGTATTTTGTGTATTTGTTAAACAAAAGATCAAAAGGTTAAACAATAAAGAAAAGTTTTCACAACCTTCTTTGCTCATATTTACCAAGGGTGCATATGACTTGCAAAAAATCTTTAGTGGAGGGCACTGTATATAGGAATATCTATTTATAAATACATAGAAAATATTCTGCTATATGCAGAACATTAGAATGTAAAATATTTACAGTAAAAACAATGTTTACCACTTTATTATATATATATATCCATAATAACAGGGAAGGCACTCTCCGTTTGCAATTCCGTTTATTGGTAAACGTTTTCGGGGTCTTATGGTCTGAGGACGGGGGAGACCCCGAAAACGTTTACCAATAAACGAAATTGCAAACGGAGAGTGCCTTCCCTGTTATTATGCATATGTGAATGCTTAGAAGTGCACCCCGTTAGCTGAAAGTTTATAGTGTGCTGGTTCCCTGCTTGTTTAATTTTATATATATATATATATATATATATATATATATTTATATATGTGTGTGTGTGTACATGTGTATTTATGTATTTATATGTGTGTATATATGTCTGTAAATACATATATACACATATAATACATATATACACACATAAAAACATATATATATACACATATAAACATATATATATATATATATATATATATTTACATAATTGGGCGGCATTATGCCGCTTGGTACTGGACTGGCAGCTTAACACAGAACACTTCTGCACGAGTGACCTGGAGGGCTCGACACTAGGGGACTATAGTTTAGCTTTCTTGCCCTTTGCTCACTTTGGTGATATCCCTACAGGGATTCGAGGAAACTTTCTATATAGAGACATACTAAAGGCGTGGAGGTTGACGCTCCGTCATCTAGGACGCACTTGTGTGTCCTCCAGGATGATACCGCTAAGACACAATAGTGACTTCCCCCCGGGAGTCGACACCTCCCCCTTCATCATATGGGAAGGCGCGGGCTTACGCTTGGTGGGAGATGCTCTGGATCCCTCTACGAAGGGAGTCAAAACATTCACTGACCTGCAACGTCAGTATGGACTACCCAGAAGGCATTTCTATGCTTACTTACAAATGAGACACTACATTGACCAACTGATCAAAACTGACTCACATTTCTGGGAACCACATGCACTTAACCCTTCTATAGTATCATTTAAGTTAGGTAAATTCACACTTTCAGGACTATACAAAACATTAATTGGCAAAACTGAGACAAAAAATTTGGGAACACTAGTGGATAGATGGAGCACAGACTTGAATAGGGAAGGCCTGCCAGAAATAATTCTGCAAAGCTTAGAGAATGTGAGAAGGGCGACCCTATCCATGACATTTAGAGAGTCCCAGTTCAGAATGCTACACAGGGATTACCTGACTCCCCGAAGGACATCTAAATGGAATCCTATGGTAGTGAATGAGTGTAGCAAATGTAGACTGAGGGATCCTGATTTCCTTCACTATTTTTTTATGTGTCCAAGGATTGGACAGTTTTGGGGACGCATTGCTTACTGGATCAACAAGACCTTGTTGACAAGGGTCGAAATTGGAATAGAACAGGTATGCTTTTTGAATTGGGGAGAGCAGAACCCCAAAATGAACCCCTTACTAACGACAGTAATACTAGTTGCAAGGAAAGTTATACTGAAGGTCTGGACTGACAAAACAGCGCCCTCCTTTGTGACGTTTAGACACAGCCTCTTTAGGCAGCTTCTCATAGAACAAATAGACACTAAGATGGACACTAACAAGCGCCTAAAACACTTTTTGAACAAATGGCGGGTTTATATAGTTACACTGAGTATTGACGACCAGAGGCGGATCTTGACCCCCTTTGCTCATACTGAACTCATGCTAACGGCCTCCCTGAGGGGTGAGTGGGGATTTCTATACCAACAAATAGGCGATGGAGGGGGAGGGAGGGAATAAGACACACCAAGGCACTTTCCTGTTTTTTTTTTTTTTTTTTTTTTTTTCCACCATCATCGGGGCCGGGGGGGTGACCACAAAGGTACTACTGAGAAACAGACTATTGTCAACAGTAGACTCACATTAAAAGACTCTGTTTGTTACTACTTATTATTTATAAAGTTAAATGAGGAGGAGGTATATTATATCTACCAAAGAAGCTCAGTCACTGGGAACACAGTAAATTGTATGATAAATGAGACAACCCATTGCTAAATTCTGACGCATGATATAATGGAATCTATTGTCATTACCAATGATATGTCATCACCAATGATAAATTGCTCATTGTGCAATCTTTCTGTACATCTTGCTGTAAACCTTAATGATTGGTACACCTGAAATTACAATGTTTGTAACATGTATATCACCTCGTTTATCCTCAATAAAAAGTTAATATTAATATATATATATTTACAGTATATATATATATATATATATATATATATATATATATATACATATACATATACTGTATATGTATCAAGAAGAAAAGACTGCACCACTCCAAATATGGTTGAGTGAATTTATTCCAAGCAGTCAAACATATACATATTTAGACATGTATATGTATGAATATATATGTTAAAGCCCTTTGCCTACCTTTTTATTCTAACCTCTGAGACCTCATAGCTTTGAGCCATTATAACTTTTAATTGCAATATTTTTTAAATACTTTTTATCAGATGGTATTATTATGTGTAACTGTACTTTCTAATGTATTTTTAAAGTGTGGGACACTTTTTTGTTTCACAAAACAGTTAACCAGAGCTCTAATGATGCACTAATCCGATGCGCGTTATCTTCAATTGTGCTCAAGCTATTCCGTTTACTTTCAACTTGTGGGCATCTGTTAGGAATAAATCAGCATCAACATTCATACAAAGATTCCAAAGTACACCATAATCGGCAAAACGGTATTAGTCGCTAGATTCTCTCTGAGTGATATTAATGTGCAAGCGTATAGTGATTCTGTAAAATATGTATATGCTGTGTGCATAGAAGATAGATGTCTTTATATATTCACTTCCAACTCTTGGTGCGTATCACAACCTGGTATACTCAATGTAAGTGACGTCTCAGTGAAAGAGCCTCAAGGTATATGTGAAGATGTAGAGCATATGAACCAGCAGGTAATTATTCGCTAATACACCAATTCACAGGTACAGTCTATAGCAAAAAATTCCTTATCTTTTCATCACAAGGAACAAACAAGTTCTTCACAAAGTTAAGGCAGTTTACCCCCACACCGGACAACACCTTGTAGCTTCAGACAATTCGTCCTGTCGGTCCTACTCACTGCAGGGAGGGGAAGCACGATGCTAGCAAACTCTGTTACTCTCCTTGTGTTTGGAACGCTGTACGCACCTGATGTTCAGCTCAATTGATTGCACGTTTCCAGCAGCACTTACACATGCACTATCACCAATAAAATTTGGGATCTTAAATTGTACACAGGTATATAGATCTAATTTGAATAATGTAGAATTATACTTCGTTGAGGGTCCCCAATTTTTACCCTTATCTCCAAACTCAGTATTATTAAGCCTGAAATGAAACTATTATGGCAAAAAATATCTAATATCTAATGTGTGTAAAAAATCAGCACAAATTTGTATATATATCATAAGAAATAAAAACTCTATCACTCTGTTCCATATGTGCTAAAAAGTAAAAAGTAGCTTGTATCAGATTGTACTAAGGTATCGCTACATATATATTTTTTCTCTCAAATAATATATACACACTAAGCTTACCCCATTAATTGAATAATGTAAATATTTCTCCTTACCAGATATTTAGAATAGTATATAAATGTTTTTATTTTTTCATTTCTATTACCTATGTTCTTAATAGAGTATAGAGAAATAGTTGGAGGGCAAACAGCGCCTATGACTTTGTACCGGCTACACTATTAGGAAGACCCCCTATTAGGTCTGGTGAAGATAACTAAGAAAGATAAATAGGAGCGCCTATGGCTTAGGTACAGTCAGGGATCACACTCAAGGTCGGTTACGTGCTAAAATTGATTATTTATTATAATATTCAACATAAAGCAAAAATGCAAAATTGAAACCTCATAAAAACATATAGCCTAATACAAAGGGTACTACTAAGTTACATCAGTTTCTTGTTAAAGAATCAATCACATGCAAAAAATAAGCAAAAATAAGCAAACATATATGGCAGGATTTGTATCCTCTATTACAACAAGGTTTTTATACCAAACTGTAGACCTTCACAACAACCAGACTCAACGACTGGTCAATGCTATTATGCACTGTATGTGTCAATATAAAATCACACCATATATGTATATGTGTGTGAACAGGAGACAGTAACGATCTGTGTTTCAGAATATTTAAAATACAAACAATTTGATATGTCTGAGTACTAAAAAACGGTGATCTAATATGTAAAAAGTGGCGATATAAAACGTGTAAAAAACAGTGTTAATTTTTAAAAAATCACATTGAAAAAATCAGAGACTCTGAAAAAAGAAAAATGAGACAAAACCGGTTTGTCAAAAATGTGAATTAGATAACAAGGTTATATATGAAAAAATAACGACCAAAATGTGCAAAAAAGGGATCAATGTTGTGCAAAAAAGGTGCTTCTGTGCTTGACTCCTAATAAACAATAATAATTAATAGAGTATGTAAATATGTCCCTTTGTCCGGTAATAATGTAGCCCCTCTGTCACTTACAATAAATAGATATTTATCTACCAACAACATACCACATATTGTTGTGAAAATTAAAATGTGTTCAGGTGCCGAAGGGGTTAAGTTAAATTTACCGGTATAAAGGGCAGAACAGGGAATCAGCTGCTATCCCTGATGAAGTGCTTTTTGTAGCAGGAAATGCGTCGGAGAGCAGCCTCTCCTGTGTGCTTGGGTGTAATTACTATGATGTGTGCTTTAATTTTTAAACTGTAACTAATAAATTGTTGTTTTAACTATCCATCTACAGTGCAGCTTGCAACCCTTTCCATCAAAGTGGTTGTGTTGCTCGTTTTTTCAGCGTTGGGAAATCGCTGTATTGAAAGGATTGTGCATTCAGCCTAGGCTCTGAGGTGATAGTGCATGTGTAAGTGCTGCTGGAAACGTGCAATCAATTAAGCTGAACATCAGGTGCGTACAGCGTTCCAAACACAAGGAGAGTAACAGAGTTTGCTAGCATCGTGCTTCCCCTCCCTGCAGTGAGTAGGACCGACAGGACGAATTGTCTGAAGCTACAAGGTATTGTCCAGTGTGGGGGTAAACTGCCTTAACTTTGTGAAGAACTTGTTTGTTCCTTGTGATGAAAAGATAAGGAATTTTTTGCTATAGACTGTACCTGTGAATTGGTGTATTAGCGAATAAATACCTGCTGGTTCATATGCTCTACATGTTCACTTATACCTTGAGGCTCTTTCACTGAGACGTCACTTACATTGAGTATACCAGGTTGTGATACGCACCAAGAGTTGGAAGTGAATATATAAAGACATCTATCTTCTATGCACACAGCATATACATATTTTACAGAATCACTATACGCTTGCACATTAATATCACTCAGAGAGAATCTAGCGACTAATACTGTTTTGCCGATTATGGTGTACTTTGGAATCTTTGTATGAATGTTGATGCTGATTTATTGGATTCAATTTCCCTAACATTTCCATATAAACACCAGAGACTTTGTCTAATACGTAACTTTAACACATTGGTGATAATAAAAATAAAAATGGCATACGGCAATATTGCACTGAGACGCACTAAGATGGAGAATCTGATTAAAAGCACAGCCACCCAGGAAAGCACACAGGATGATATTATACATCTATTTGCTAGTAAGGAGAAATTAAGTATCAAAGAGTTGCGACTTTGGTGGGAAATAGAATTTTTGCAACTATATATCAATGAGAACAAAGTTCCAAGAGGATTAAGAATGAAAATGTATCCAGCCAATGAGAGAGAGGATATAACATTCATGGAAGATTGGAATGAGACTCTCACCAAATGTTCACTGATACTTATGGGTAAATTACTTAATAAAAAGAAAGAAGAAAGAGAAACAGTGCTTATGGAACTAACTAATCTACAGGAGAAAATAGAACTAACCAAACAAGATACAAGATTTGAAGCATTCGACAAACAATTCAATGAAATATTGGAGAAATTGGATAAAGAAATCATGGATAGAAAGATCGGCAAGTATCAACGTGATTGTAAGGACTATGAACTAAACATAGTTTATAGTTGGAATACGAGTAACAAGGGTTCTTCTGAACAAAAGAAAGGAAGAAGACAAAGATTCAGAAATAAAAAACAGAATCAAGAAAAAGGTAGAGTCACTTTCAGTGAAAGCAGCGTAAGCACAGAATGCTCCCTAAGTATGACTGGAGACCAATCATCTGCTTCAGAGTCGGAACAGGGAAGAATCCCGGATGGATTAAACACAATGGATAATGATGAAATTACAACTATCACTCAACATCAAAGTGAGGGACTGGGAGCAAAACCAAAGGAGAACACAAAGCGAAAATCCTTTTCTGATTTGGTAAAACAGGACTCTACTACATTGGCGGGTAAAAATACAGGAGTTGATCCAAGCACATCTACACCAAGATACCCGAGCAGAGCTAACAGAGGGTCAAAAAACGGGAAGAATCAGAGGGGAAGAATGTGATAAATCTTTCAAGTATACCTCTGACAAATGAACAACAAAGAGTCTTAGCTAAAGGACTTGGGTTTGCACCCACCAATGACTTTGACTTGTTTGATGTACTCCTGGATTTAAATAAATTCATGAGAAAAGTGACATTGAAAAAACATTTTTCTGAAATAAATATTAGTGAACAGACTCCCCTGTTAGATAATGATGTAGAAAGTTTGCATAATAGTAACATCTTATTTAGTGATATTGAACATATGAATTTTGGAGAATTATGTGATCTAACTAGTTTAGCAACATTGCATAGAGAAAGTACCAGATGTGGAGAAATACAACATATTATCCCCAAAAGTAATATCAAATACACAAACAAACATTTCTACCCTTCACAGTCTAGAGGTGACAATATAGAATTATTCCATACTATTGTTGAACAGGAATTGACTAAACTCTATGACTGTGAAAGAGAGAAACATCAGAAAACAAGAAGATCTAATAATTTATCTGGAACAGAGTGGAGGGCATTACAAGATTTAAAACTAAATAAAAATCTGGTTATTACCAATTCAGATAAGGGTGGGTCCATAGTGGTCCAAGATAGGATCTCTTATGAGATGGAGGCCCTCAACCAATTAAATGACAATGACACCTATAGACTACTTACGCTTAATCCCACTACAAAATTTGTTAAAGAATTAGAGAGTATCCTAGAGGAGGGGATAAAATTGGGTATCCTCAATGAAAAAACTGCAGACGCACTGTTAGTAAAATTCCCTGTTATCTCTACCTTCAAACATTTACCAAAAGTTCATAATCCCTCTAAGCCACCAGGCAGACCTATCATTTCCACAATTGGTACGCTAGGTGAAAAATTAGGAGCATGGGTAGATGAATTTTTGCAGCCCATTGTAACCAACATGCCAGGCTATTTACGCGATACAAAACACTTACTCAGAAAACTGGAGGGTCTAAAATTAGATGATACATGTCTCTTTCTCACCATAGACGTAGTTTCATTATACTCCTGTATTCCACACAGCCAAGGCTTATTAGCCTTGGAAGAGACATTAAAGTTTTATACGAACTTTGATATTGTCTTCATCAGTTACCTGGTTGATGTTGTTGGCTACTTATTAACCCATAATTACTTTGTTTTTGAAGGCAAAATGTATTTACAGCATAGGGGTACAGCTATGGGGGCGAAATTCGCCCCCTCATATGCTAATATATACCTTAGCTACTTTGAATTGTTTAAAATATTTGGTGACCTTAATCACTTTAAGGACAACATTAAATTCTACACTAGATTTATCGATGACGTGTTGATAATCTAGCAGGGGAATGTGTCACAAATTGATGAGTTTGTGAAATCATTGAATAACAACAGCATGAATCTTAAATTTACCTATAGTTGGAGTAAAGAAAGCATTAGTTTTCTTGACCTAACGATAAAAGTAGAGGGAGAAGGTAAAACAGTAGCAATGGAGGCATTCAGAAAGAAAATAGCTGGCAATACCATCTTGAGAGCGGAGTCTAACCATCCTAAACACTTAAAAATGGCCTTTCCCAAAGGCCAATTTATGAGGCTACGTAGGAACTGTAGTGAAATTAAAGACTATGATAAACATGCAGATCTCCTAAATACACGTCTAGTAAAGAGAGGCTATAACAAGAACCTTTTACTAACTACACAAGAGAATGTTAGGTTAATGGATAGGAATGACTTACTTCAGGACAAATATAAGCCTAGAATTAAGAACTCTGAAGAGACTATTGTATTTTCTACACAATATAGTCAACAGTATAACAAATTATGCAACATAGTCAAAAGATATCTTCCGATTTTGGAGAAAGAACCTACACTAACTAATATTTCGACCAATGGTGTTAAATTCGTTTCTAGAAGGGCTAAGATGTTGAGCCAATATGTAAATAGGAATTTTTCAGAATCAGATACACTATCCATGCCTAGGACAGAAAGCTGGCTTAGATCTAAGAATGGGACTTTCAAATGTGGAGACAGACCTTGTAAGTCTTGTCAATATGTAAAACCAGGTGAATTTTTTGTGTCTCACATTACTAAATGTGAATTCCGAATTTATAGACATTTTACTTGTCAGTCTGACTACGTGGTCTACTTGATTTCTTGCAAAATGTGTGGCTGTCAATATACAGGAAGAACTATAAGACCCATAAAAGATTGTATACGAGAACATCTTTTGTCTTTAGAAGCTTTGGAGCCAAAAACTCCTGTGGCCAAGCATTTTGCGAGACATCGAGTAGGCCAATCATACACTAAAACCATGTTAGAACAGATTGTGTCGCTTTTTCAATTTCAAGTAATAGATAGAATTCCCAAACTCAATACAGGGGGAGATAGATTAGCCAAACTAAACAAAAAGGAAGCCTTTTGGATCTTTAAATTAGAAACTGGTAGTCCTAAGGGAAGGAATAAAATTTGGGATCTTAAATTGTACACAGGTATATAGATCTAATTTGAATAATGTAGAATTATACTTCGTTGAGGGTCCCCAATTTTTACCGTTATCTCCAAACTCAGTATTATTAAGCCTGAAATGAAACTATTATGGCAAAAATATCTAATATCTAATGTGTGTAAAAAATCAGCACAAATAACATTGTATATATATCATAAGAAATAAAAACTCTGTCACTCTGTTCTATATGTGCTAAAAAGTAAAAAGTAGCTTGTATCAGATTGTACTAAGGTATCGCTACATATATATTTTTTCTCTCAAATAATATATACACACTAAGCTTACCCCATTAATTGAATAATGTAAATATTTCTCCTTACCAGATATTTAGAATAGTATATAAATGTTTTTATTTTTTCATTTCTATTACCTATGTTCTTAATAGAGTATGTAAATATGTCCCTTTGTCCGGTAATAATGTAGCCCCTCTGTCACTTAAAATAAATAGATATTTATCTACCAACAACACACCACATATTGTTGTGAAAATTAAAATGTGTTCAGGTGCCGAAGGGGTTAAGTTAAATTTACCGGTATAAAGGGCAGAACAGGGAATCAGCTGCTATCCCTGATGAAGTGCTTTTTGTAGCAGGAAACGCGACGGAGAGCAGCCTCTCCTGTGTGCTTGGGTGTAATTACTATGATGTGTGCTTTAATTTTTAAACTGTAACTAATAAATTGTTGTTTTAACTATCCATCTACAGTGCAGCTTGCAATCCTTTCCATCAAAGTGGTTGTGTTGGGCATCTGTTAGGACACTTGGCAGCTGAGCCCAGCACATACCCCTAAACCCTAGCCACCGAATAGAAGCGCTGGATGTGGGAAAACCCAAATTCTGCTGCCCCCCCCCCCCCGGGAGTAGTGAGGGCACAGATTGCCTCCCAATGGATGAAAAAGTGGCCCACGATCCACACTCTTGAGGCCAACTTGCGAGCACCTAGAAAAAACCCCAAATTAACTGAACATAGTATCAGAGTTTAAGCAAAGAAAAACCCTGGGCCCACAAAATACAGGCCACAGCGCTGAGAATAGACACACAAAGCAGCTATATGAAAACAAGGAATCGCTTAATCCTTATTGCACTCAAAAGTGGAGCTAATATTACACTGACTGCAGGAACCTGCAGGCGAGTAATTATATACAGCTGCGCTGTCAGAGAGACAGCTAAATGTGTGTAGTAAACAGGCTAATATATAGTCCCCAATGGGTTATAAATAAATATATATGTTTGCATTTAATATATAAAATAAACACAACAAAGTCAGCAGAATTTAAAAGGCAATCACATCAAAAAATAAAGTTCACCAAAAAGAATAAAAAACATAAACATACACAACCTAAAAATTCATGACATGAAATAAATGCTAACAAGCTCAATAATGCCAATGTTGATAACAAGCTTAATACAGCGCCATAATGTGAATGTTGGTTAGTTGACTGAAAGTCTTTTGACAAGCAAAGTCGTTTTTTTTGTGTAAACAAAAGTCATTTTTTTGTAAGCAAAAGAGTATTTCCTAAGCACAGTGGTGTCTTGGTTAGTGGTTGTTAAGGCTTGGCTTATATAGCAGACACATCGATGGCACAAGTTTAAAAAGCTGCAGAGCTGCAAAGCTGCAAGGCGAGAAGAAGGACAAAGGAATCCATTAAAAACAGAAATATTATTCAAATGGCAAGGTGTACACTTATACTTACACCAGTTGCCGTTATTGGTTGTTATCCAAAAGTTTTTCTCTCTTTGGATATCGTTAGTCTCTCAGGCGCCTCCTAAACTCTTGTGGAAGGACTACAGTGAGTCAGACCGAGTTCAATGAACTCCCACGCCGTCAGAATTACAGGACTACGGAAGCCCAAAAGAGTCACAGCAAAGAGCAACGCATTTTCGGTTGCGTACAGCCTTTCTCAAGCTCAATACTGATGCTGTATAAGGACTGCTTATTTAAACGCTCATCTTAAAGGGATATTACAATTCAGTGCATGTAATACATATATAATATACATGAAGCATAAATATCAATATCTAAAACAATTCATTTATTGCCTAGAGTATTTCTTGTTGAATGAGATCAATAGAAAATATATAATAAAGTTTATATGAGTAGAGACTATTTTATGATAATAAATATTAGAATATAATGATTAGAATATAATAAAAGGCTGACATCTAAAATGATGTTAAATAATACAATGTGTTCTCTAAAATTAGGTAATAATACATTTATAAATTATTAACTAAATGAAATGAAGAGCAATCAAATTAATTATATAAACCATAATTTGATATGAAATTAATTTAATTCAGAATTCAAACCATGGTATATAGTTTAGATTCGGTTTTATAGGAGGATTTTGAATTATTTAATAGTATAGTGTCATAGAGGTATCAGTCATTTTTTTCTTTTTGTCTCTCTTTCTTTTTTTCCTTTTTTAGGGTTATATATTATATTAATAAATAAATAAATAAATCAACTTAAATCAAGTTCTAGATTCAAGCCCCGGGGAGTTAGGGAACCTAATTGGAACCAAATTGGAAAATCCATTTACCTTCCCTTTTTAAAATTTCATTATGGAAATCACCTCCCCTTCAGTGGTTGGATATTTTATCTATACCCATAAATTTGAAATATTTAAGATTTGCATTATTACATGTGGCAAATGGTCTAGGAACTGGAAGGTCTTTATTTCGTTCTTTATTGTGGTGCTCAATAGACAGGATATGTTCTCTTATCCTGTCACGTAGGGATCTTTCTGATTCCCCCATCTATTGAACTCCACATTTGCACTCAATGACATAAATTACATTCCTATCTATACACCTAATCATTTGTTGGATTTTAAAGACTTCACCTGTAGAATTAGATTTTATTTCTTTCTTTTTCATTCCATGTTGGCATGATTTACATTTATGACATGGGTAAAAGTCTTTTAGATCTTTTCCCCATGGATCTTTATTCTTTTTTTCTTGTTTTCTTTTTAAATCCGAGGGGGCAAGTCTCATTTTTAGATTTCTAGCCTTCATATAGATGATTTGGGGTTGATTAGGTAAAAGGGGACCTAACTTATCATCTGATTTAAGGATATTCCCATGTTTTCTTAAAATTCTTTCTATTAAATTTGTATTACCACTGTATGTGGTAATGAATGGTAGGAATGTCAATCCAATACCCTGTTTTTTATTTTTAGTGCTACTCTCTTTCTTTCAGAATTTCATTTCAATCTAGATTACGTACATTCTCTATTGCTATTTCTAGTTTGTCAGTATCATAACCCCTATTAATAAATTTCTCCTTTAAAACATTTGACTGACTGTCATAGTCTAGCAAAGTACTGCAATTTTTCTTTATTCATAAAAATTGCCCTTTTAGGATGTTATTTTTCCACTGAGCATGATAGCAACTAAGCTGATGTATATAATTGTCTGCATCTACTTGTTTAAAATGGGGTTTTGAATGTAGCTTCTTATCTATTACAAATATTTCCAGATCTAAAAAATATATAGTAGATTTACTTTTTTCACATGTAAACTTCAAGTTTTTTTCATTCATATTCATGGAGGTAATAAATTCATAAATTCATTCTTCACTCCCATGCCAAATCATAAAAATATCATCTATGTACCGCCTATAGGTGACCAGGTTTGACCCCAGTGCGCTACTCTCTAGGAAATTCTTTTTCCCATAAGCCCATAAACAAATTAGCATAACTGGGGGCAAACCTGGTCCCCATAGCGGTACCTTGCTCTTGATTATAAAAAACATCCATAAAAGAAAAATAATTGTGTCTCAAAATGAAATCTATACAATCTAAAATTAATTCCTTTTGTTCTTCTGGTATCGAATCATCTTGATTTAAAAAAATATTTAATGGCTTTAAATCCATCCTTATGTGCTATGCACGTATATAAGGAAGTGACGTCACAAGTGACGAGTAGATCTCCATCTTGCCAATCTATTTCCTTCACTAAATTTAATATATCTTAGAATCTTTTAAATATGATGGTAACATTTTGACGTACTCCTGTAGAAATAGATCAATATATTCTGATACATTTGAGGTGTTGAGCCAATCCCTGAGATAATTGGTACCCAGGTGGTTTGTAAGGGATTTGTGTATTTTTGGTAGACTATATAGAAGGGGTATTTTTGGGTATTTTGGTAATAGATAATTCTTTTCTTTTTCTGTCAGTATTCCTATATTATTTCCTGAGTCTAAAAGTTCCCTCAGGGTTTCAATATATTCTGTTGGGTTGTTACTCAGTTTTTTATAGGTATTATTATCTCCTAAAATATCTTGACACATTTTAATATACTGCTCTTTGTCCTTGTCCGCAGGTTTTATAATAAGATTGCATAAATAAAAAGAGAGAAGCGCTCAACCTGGGAACGAACAATAGCATAATAGCTTGTTCTATGGCTAGTTACCACCCTAGAAGCAGCCTCTTTTTGCTCAATATGTGCCTTTCACAGAGAAGAACTTTCCTGTAGCATATCAGTCTGATCCTGACTTAACAGTGCAGTCCAGCCCCGAAATACCAGGCAATCCCTCTCTGAACAAGAGAAACAGCAAAACCCCAGACGTACGTTTCGGCCTATTGTGGGCCTCGTCAGTGAGGTGCAGCCATATCCCTCTAGGCACACTGAGCAACGGGTCCATGTCTGGATTTCCGCATCACACTTAGGGAGACTTCCCTAAGTGTCATAATTTGCATAAATAAAAAGAGAGAAGCGCTCAACCTGGGAACGAACAATAGCATAATAGCTTGTTCTATGGCTAGTTACCACCCTAGAAGCAGCCTCTTTTTGCTCAATATGTGCCTTTCACAGAGAAGAACTTTCCTGTAGCATATCAGTCTGATCCTGACTTAACAGTGCAGTCCAGCCCCGAAATACCAGGCAATCCCTCTCTGAACAAGAGAAACAGCAAAACCCCAGACGTACATTTCGGCCTATTGTGGGCCTCGTCAGTGAGGTGCAGCCATATCTCTCTAGGCACACTGAGCAACGGGTCCACGTCTGGATTCCCACATCACACTTAGGGAGACTTCCCTAAGTGTCATAATTTGCATAAATAAAAAGAGAGAAGCGCTCAACCTGGGAATGAACAATAGCATAATAGCTTGTTCTATGGCTAGTTACCACCCTAGAAGCGCTTCTCTCTTTTTATTTATGCAAATTATGACACTTGGGGAAGTCTCCCTAAGTGTGATGTGGGAATCCAGACGTGGACCTTTTGCTCAGTGTGCCTAGAGGGATATGGCTGCACCTCCCTGACCAGGCCCACAATAGGCCGAAATGATCAGCTGAGGTTGCTTCTCGGGCCTTTGGCTTGGATCAAGTGCAGTTTTCTGTGCTTGGTCTTGATCTTGGTTTGCTGCCTGGAGACCTGCTCCTTCGGCCTGGGGTCCTTTCCCTTTGGGGTTTGGGCTCCTGTTGCAATTGGGGGGGGTGGCTACTCCTTAGGCGTAGAGTAAATGGGTAGTAGGGCCGTCCCCTTGGCCTTGTGGCATCGTCCCTGGACTTCAGCCACATGCTGCTTTTGGGGGGGCGCTCTGAAATCCAGCCTAAAGATGCAATAGGGCAAATATGGCTACCAATGTGCCAAATGTTCCCCATACACTTCGGGTGTTGATTTCTGAGGACTTTCGAGAGATGATTGGTTTGGCTCATGTCCAGCAGGTGGTTTTGGAGGGTGTTTTGAAGATGCCAAGAGCAAGTTTGCATTGTGTTCAGTCATTCCCTTCAAGAGGGATTTTTGATGTGGCTTTCACCGATGAGCATTATTTACAGACCTGCTATCAATGGACTACTGATATGGCTGCTGCTACAGAGTTGGTTAGCATGAAATTTGTTGCCTGTGTGCATAGGGAGAGAAGAATCCCGGTGACAGTACATATGTACAACCCTTGGGTCACTGATGTGGAAATTTGTCTGTTTCTTTGTCGCTACTTTGATGATGTTCAAGGAGGTAGCAAGCTGAAGAATCAGTTTGGGACTTTCAATGGAAAGCGCAGGTTCTGGGTGCGGTTTGTGCCAGATGAATTAGGTATTGGTGGAAAGAAACACCCTCCACAGACTTTCGCCATTGGTGGAAATAGAGGTTTCCTATACTATAATGACATGCCTCTTTTTTGCCGTAGTTGCAACCTGTTTGGTCACATTGCTGAAAATTGCCCAGGTGCCAGATGTCGAAATTGTGGTGAGGAGGATCATCTTGTTGCCCACTGTAGTAAACGCCGGACCTGTGACCTGTGTGGTACTTCAAGTCATCTGTGCAGGATGTGTCCTTTGATGATGTTTCAGGGGCTTGATAGAGTGAAGCCTTCCTATGCTGATGTTGCAAAAAAAACATCTTCAGTTGCAGTTGAGCCATCTGTGAATGAGGAGGAGGTCTCTGATGAGGCATTGAACTCTATATTACCTCTTTTGTGTAAGAAATCTGCAGTTGGGGTCTCTGTCGGAGAGGTGTCTGATGCTCCTGTGGTGGTTCCTGTGGCTGAGAAGGTAGAGGAAGCCCAATCTCATCTTCAGGAGGTGGATCTTGCTACATCTAATATGATAACTGCTTCAGATGTTCTTGAAGCCCTATTGCCCAATTCTATGGATGATACTGTTGCTGTTCCTGGGACAGAGAATTTTTCCTTCACTGAGTCATCTTGTGATGCTCCTCCTGATGATGTTCTTGGTGAAGGGGAGAAAATTGATTGGTCTGCTGTTGTGTCCTCTAGTTCTGAGGAGGATATGGACACTGAAGGGAAAAAATCTGCCTCCAAGTGAAAAATAGATGTGGATTCTGATGGATGGGAGAGTCCTGATTTGAATCTTCCAGTAGTTAAGGGTGCAGATCCAGATACTAAAAGTGATGCTGACTCTTTAATTTCAGAGTTTCCTTCTGTCTCTACTAAAGACGTTCCTTCTGACTCAAGCCAGTGTATAGGTGACTTTTCTGATGCCTCTTCTGTTGGTTATCTAGATAAAAGAGATGTGAACCAACTTGCTGAAGTTACTGGTTATGAGGCTGGCAAGGGGGAGTCTAGGAGGTCGGAACGTCATAGAGGCAGATTTAAAGGATCTCCTTTGAGTCCTAAGAAACAGAAAGGAAAGAAGAAGTCCTGATGTTATTTATTTTTTTTGTTTTGTTTTTTTTTTAAATTTATTTTTGTGATGTTTCTGACCATTTCTTCCCTTAATGTCAAGTGTATGACAACTATAGCAAGGAGAGCTGCAATTTTTAAATTATTATGTGTATGTTCTGCTAATATTTTTTGTTTGCAGGAATGTGGTCTCTCTGAACATCCTAAATGTTCTGACTGGGAATATGGTCCTAAAGTATGGTCTTGTTCTTCTGATAGGAATGGGGGGGGGTGGGAGTTTTGTTTAAGGGGTTTAGTTTTTCTATCCTTAATGTAGTTCATATTGTCCCAGGTCGGGTACTTTTGGTTAGTTTTAGTTTTTGTGGGACTGTTTTTCGTTTGTTTAATGTACAGGGAGTGCAGAATTATTAGGCAAGTTGTATTTTTGAGGATTAATTTTATTATTGAACAACAACCATGTTCTCAATGAACCCAAAAAACTCATTAATATCAAAGCTGAATAGTTTTGGAAGTAGTTTTTAGTTTGTTTTTAGTTATAGCTATTTTAGGGGGATATCTGTGTGTGCAGGTGACTATTACTGTGCATAATTATTAGGCAACTTAACAAAAAACAAATATATACCCATTTCAATTATTTATTTTTACCAGTGAAACCAATATAACATCTCAACATTCACAAATATACATTTCTGACATTCAAAAACAAAACAAAAACAATTCAGTAACAAATATAGCCACCTTTCTTTGCAAGGACACTCAAAAGCCTGCCATCCATGGATTCTGTCAGTGTTTTGATCTGTTCACCATCAACATTGCGTGCAGCAGCAACCACAGCCTCACAGACACTGTTCAGAGAGGTGTACTGTTTTCCCTCCTTGTAAATCTCACATTTGATGATGGACCACAGGTTCTCAATGGGGTTCAGATCAGGTGAACAAGGAGGCCATGTCATTAGATTTTCTTCTTTTATACCCTTTCTTGCCAGCCACACTGTGGAGTACTTGGACGTGTGTGATGGAGCATTGTCCTGCATGAAAATCATGTTTTTCTTGAAGGATGCAGACTTCTTCCTGTACCACTGCTTGAAGAAGGTGTCTTCCAGAAACTGTCAGTAGGACTGGGAGTTGAGCTTGACTCCATCCTCAACCCGAAAAGGCCCCACAAGCTCATCTTTGATGATACCAGCCCAAACCAGTACTCCACCTCCACCTTGCTGGCGTCTGAGTCGGACTGGAGCTCTCTGCCCTTTACCAATCCAGCCACGGGCCCATCCATCTGGCCCATCAAGACTCACTCTCATTTCATCAGTCCATAAAACCTTAGAAAAATCAGTCTTGAGATATTTCTTGGCCCAGTCTTGACGTTTCAGCTTGTGTGTCTTGTTCAGTGGTGGTCGTCTTTCAGCCTTTCTTACCTTGGCCATTTCTCTGAGTATTGCACACCTTGTGCTTTTGGGCACTCCAGTGATGTTGCAGCTCTGAAATATGGCCAAACTGGTGGCAAGTGGCATCTTGGCAGCTGCACACTTGACTTTTCTCAGTTCATGGGCAGTTATTTTGCGCCTTGGTTTTTCCACACGCTTCTTGCGACCCTGTTGACTATTTTGAATGAAACGCTTGATTGTTCGATGATCACGCTTCAGAAGCTTTGCAATTTTAAGAGTGCTGCATCCCTCTGCAAGATATCTCACTATTTTAGACTTTTCTGAGCCTGTCAAGTCCTTCTTTTGACCCATTTTGCCAAAGGAAAGGAAGTTGCCTAATAATTATGCACACCTGATATAGGGTGTTGATGTCATTAGACCACACCCCTTCTCATTACAGAGATGCACATCACCTAATATGCTTAATTAGTAGTAGGCTTTCGAGCCTATACAGCTTGGAGTAAGACAACATGCATAAAGAGGATGATGTGGTCAAAATACTCATTTGCCTAATAATTCTGCACTCCCTGTATATGCTTCTCCAAATAGGGTAGAACGTTTGCTTGATTTTGAAACTTTAAAGTTTTTTCTGCCAGGTCGAGAGACAACTTTTTTGGTTGGGGATTTTAATTGTATTATTAAGAATGGGGACAGAGAGGGTGGGAGTGATTGTAGGGTGGATAGCTCAGGGAAGTTTTTACTTGATTTGCTTAAATCTTTCGGTTTGAAGGATGCCTTCGGGTCTGTTTCTTTTTCAGGGGAGGGTTTTACTTTCTTTAGTGATAGTGGTGGGATAAAATCTCAAATTGATTTTTGTTTTTTATCTAAATTTTTATGTGTTGATGATTTTTCTTTAAAGCGGATGCCCTTTACAGATCATGCCCTTTTGATGTGTAAGGTGAATTGTGATTTGAAGATCAAGTATGGTAAGGGTGTTTGGAAACTGAATGTGGATTTGTTAGAAGATGAGAAGTTTAAGCGTCAGTTTGTTTGGATGTATGAAAGGTGGCGTGAAAGAAAATGTGATTTTAGTAATGTGCTTATGTGGTGGGAATGGTTGAAGGTGGAAATAAAGAGGTTTTTTATTAAGAAAGGCTGTGAGAAAGCTAGAATGGAAAGGGAGTTGTATGATAAATGGTATCTGAGGTTGTTGTATTTGTATGAATTGAGAAATTGTGGTATTGATGTGCATGAGGAAATTGCTGAAGCAAGAAAGATAATTAAAAAGTGTATGCATGAAAAAGGAAAGAAAATTGTTTTTATGGCAAGATTGGAGAAAATGGAAAAGGATGAGTCTTGTAGTAAATATTTTTTTAAGAAAGCTTTTGAAGGAAAGACTGGTTTTGTTAGTGTTTTTGATAAGGTTGAGTGTGAAGTTAATGGTACGGATGGTGTTTTGCATGAAGTTCATGAGTTTTACAGTGAGCTGTATAAAGAAAAAACAAGAGATGTTTTATTGGAAAATGAGTTGTTGGAAAACATTGAGGTTAAGTTGGAAAAATATGATAATGATTTGTTAGAAAGGGATCTAAGTTTGGATGAGATTGCAGAGGTTGTTAGGAGTTTTAAGAATGGGAAGGTACCTGGTTGTGATGGTTTGCCTGTTGAATTTTATACTTGTTTTTGGAATTTGATTGGGGTTGATATGTTGGATGTTTGTAAGTTTGTTTTTAGAATGAATGTTTTGCCTGTTTCAATGAGGAAAGGTTTGATTGTTTTGTTATTTAAAAAGGGTGATAAGAGAGATTTGAGAAATTGGAGGCCGATTACGTTGTTGAATGTTGACTATAAGGTTATTGCAAAGGTGTTGGCAAATAGAATGTGTGGAGTGATTGGTAAGGTTGTGGGTGAAGAGCAAGTGTGTGCTATTCCTGGGCATCAGATTTCTGAAAGTTTGTTGTTACTACGTGATGTACTGTGGTATGTGAGGGAGAGGATGAGGTCTGTTGCTGTTGCTATTGTGGATTTTGAAAAAGCGTATGATATTGTAGTGCATGATTTTATGTTTCATGTTTTAGAACGTTTAGGTTTTTCTGGTAAGATTATTGGATGGTTTAAATGTTTGTATAGTGATATTGTGAGTCAAGTCCAGGTTAATGGCTTTTTGACTGAGGAATTTTGTGTAAAATCTGGAGTGCGTCAAGGATGTCCTTTGTCTCCTGTGTTATTTGTATGTGTCATTGAGCCATTATTAACTAGTTTGAGGAAGGATAAATTAGTTAGAGGTGTGAGTGTTCCTGGCAGTAATGGAAGGTGTTTAAAAGTGATTGGGTATATGGATGATGTGAGTGTGGTATGTGAGACTCAGGCTGGTTTGAGGAGGGTGAAAACTTTAGTTGAATGTTTTTGTATGGCAAGTGGTTTCAGAGTTAATTGGAATAAGTGTAAAGTTAAAATTTTTGGTAATAATAGGGAGATTGATTCCTGTGGATGGCCTGTGACTGAAGGTGCAATTGAGGTGTTGTGTGTGAAATTTGATGTGGATTTGAAAGGCTTGGAAAGTTGGGAGAATGTTTTTGATAAAGTGAGTAGAAAACTTCAGTTTTGGTCTTTAAGGACTTTATCTTTGGAAGGAAAAATGTTAGTTATTAAATCGGTTTTGATCCCTATTATGTTATATTTGGCGTTAGTTTTTCCGCCACCTGAGAGGATTTTTCGGAGAATTTTGAGAGTGTTGTTTTCTTTTTTCTGTAGTTCTGGTATGGAACGTTTGAAAAGAGATGTTGTTGTTAAGAGTAAGAATGTTGGTGGTAAGGGTTTTCCAAATGTGGAGAGATTTTTGGCTGTGAAATATGTTAGTAGGTGTGTGGTTCTGAGTGCTAAGGATAGCATGGCTGGTTGTATGGTAAAGTATGCTTGTGGAAATGTTTTAAGACAATATGGTTTATTTGAGATTGATAGAAAGAAACCGGTATGTTTTGCTGTTCCGTGGTTTTATGTAAGGGTGGAATGTTGGATTAAAAAATATGGTTTGGAGAATGTTAGTAGGGAGATGTGGTGTGCAAACAGAATGGTGTTGAAAATGTTGGAGAAGAAGGAAGGTCTTGAGTTGATTGGGGGTTTGAATGAAAATGAATGTGTGTTGGTATGGAAAAATGTGTGTAATAAGTATTTGATGAATAGGCAGAAAGACATTAGTTGGATGAGTGTGCATAAGTGTTTGCCAACAAGGGATTTTCAGAGAATGCGTCATTTTGTGGCTTCAGAAGTGTGTCCTAGAGATGGTTGTTTTCAAAGCGAGAGTGTTATTCATTTGTTTTGGAATTGTGAGTATGCTAGGGATGTTTGGAGAAGTTTGAAAAGGATGATTAAGGGTTTGACTGGAGTGCAGTTTTTTACTTTTAATATGATGATGTATGGTTTGTGTGGAAGTGGTGTGGAAAAGGAGAAAGCAAGATTGATATGGTTGTTGGCATGTTTTGTGAAGGAGGTGTTGTGGGATGTGCGTAATATTTTGATTTTT
This sequence comes from Bombina bombina, assembly GCF_027579735.1. NCBI lineage: Eukaryota > Metazoa > Chordata > Amphibia > Anura > Bombinatoridae > Bombina > Bombina bombina. The sequence continues at coordinate 851,271,064 of NC_069503.1, forward strand.
AAGAAAGAGGTAGTTACTGTGATTTTTAACAAGATATATTTTGTTTGCATTTGTTATTATGATTTTATTTTGTATATATGCATATATGATTATTTTTCTAATAAAAGAATTGCGAAACGTACGTCTGGGGTTTTGCTGGAGATCAAGATGAGGAAGAGGATGGAATGACCATAACATTTAAATGTTTAGTTTTTTCTTTTACTTTGTGGCCTACTGGGGTATTAGGTTTTATTTGTGTCTTTATGGTATCTAATACTTGAAACCTATTTGAAGTGCGAATGTAATCTGGTTCCCTATTTCGATTACTGTAGGGAAACTGTTTCCAATGTTGGCCTCCATTATTCTTAAAGTATCCATTATTTTTATTCCTATAGTTTTGTTGCCTCCAGCCTTCCCTGTCAAATTATGGTTTCTATAATTAATTTGATTGCCCTTCATTTCTTTTACTTAATCATTTATAAATTTATTATTACCTAGTTTTATAGAACACGTATTATTTAACATAATTTTAGATGTCAGTCTTTTATTATATTCTAATCATTATATTCTAATATTTATTATCATAAAATAGTCTCTACTCATATAACCTTTATTATATATTTTCTATTGATCTCATTCAACAAGAAAATACTCTAGACAATAGATGAATTGTTTTAGATATTGATATTTTTTGATATTTTTATCTTTATTTTTATTTTTTGATGTGATTGCGTTTTAAATTGTGCTGAATTTGTTGTGTTTATTTTATATATTAAATGCAAACATATATATTTATTTATAACCCATTGGGGACTATATATTAGCCTGTTTACTACACACATTTAGCTGTCTCTCTGACAGTGCAGCTGTATATAATTACTCGCCTGTAGGTTCCTGCAATCAGTGTAATATTACCTCCACTTTTGAACACTTTATCAGATCCAAATCTCTCTACATTACATAAACGAGTTGCTAATCATACACCAATTTGGTATATATGACCAAGAGTTATATATCTACTGACCAAAAACGGCTACTTCAACTATATTGTACAGCTCTAAATTTTAGAGCACTAATCTAAACTAATCCTCTATATTATCAGTTGAATTATATTATAAAGGTATGATTAAGTGTAATTTGCAAGCTAGAAGATTGAGAACGGCATGAATAGAGCACAATACATATATATATATATGACAAATATAACCACTACCTGGGGAAGCTTAAGAGTGTTTTTAATTAGAATCCTATTTTATTTATTAGATATTAAAAGTTACGTTTTATTCTTAATTTTTGTTCCACAAGTCTAATTTATCTACTGTACCAAGCATCAATCATACTATAAATCAGTGATTATAATATAAACCAAGAGTGCTAGTATGTGTATTCTTTTTGGGAGTAAGTCTCTTCCTACTCCAACCTTAAATACAGGTGCTTGATTGGTTAGCATGCTTGCATAGGCAAGGGGTGTCTAGATTAGCAGCCCAGGGCAGGCTGTCTGCTATCTTGTTCTTTAACAAAACATTTGGGATTGCCGACTACTCTGGCTCATTTTTGGTGAGACAGGTATTGAAGGGATGGGGGCGGCTGTCCCCTCGCAGCAAAGACCGTAAGGAGCCCATCACACCGTTGAGATTGCGTGAGCTGGTGGGGACACTGCAGTCAGTGTGCTAATCCAAATATGAGGCTCTACTCTTTTGGGCGGCTTTCTTGTTTGCTCTGGTGGGGGCCTTGAGAGTAGGGGAATTGGTATCTACTTCTAGGGTAGGCGCGGTTGGGGGTGTCAAATGGGAGCATGTGCAGCCCACCGGCAGTGGTTTGTCACTGCTAGTCCCAAGGTCTAAAACAGATCCGGAGGGGAAGGGGACCTGGCTCCCGCTAAACAGACACAAATTCCAGGAATGTTGTCCAGTTAAGAGTTTTGAGGAGTATTGTAGCGTGAGACCTCAGGGCTCTCCGCAGTTATTTGTACATGAGGACGGTTTGTCTCTGTCAGTTTTTCAATTCAAGAAGGTGCTAAATAGGGTAGCGGCTGCAGTGGGCCTTGATACTGCGAGAATTGCATCCCATTCATTTATGACTGGGGCTGCCACGACCGCGGCTAGCGGCGGGTCCTCTGAGGCGGATATCAAGAGGCAAGGATGGTAGAAATCGAGTAGATTTAAGCTGTATATTCGACCATTAGGAGACACGCTGCATTAGGGCCTCACCCAGATAAAAGGGGGTCACAAGGCTATGTTGGTTTGGGTGTAGGGGGTTATTGAAATTCTCTGCTTCCAAGGGTTAACGTTTGGGCTCAGCCTCTTATCATGTTATTTCAGGCAAGAATGCTACACTGATGCGCGTATGGATTGTGGGGCACTCACTCATGCATTGGGCGTCCATCAGGTCTTTGCAGCGGCTGGACGGGGAGCATCAAGAGCTAGCATCCAGTGGCTGGGGCGCAGGGGTTTAACGTGGGACAAGTTGCCTACCCTTCTTCAGGATGCTCATAGGAGGTGGGGGCAGCCTCATATTGTTGTTATGCACCTAGGATGGATTGTCATGGGGTCTGTTCCAGTTTTGGACCTGATTAGGAGAATGGCTCGGACATCTGTTGGGTTGGCGCTTGGCTCAAGGATGTCAAGATTGGGTGGTCCAACATGGTTGCACGACTGCGTTGGAGGTACATTGTTACACAGAGGGCTGCTTACAATGTGAAGAAGAAGCTGAACAAGGAGATGGGGAGAACAGTCACAGCGTTAGGCGGTTTTGCCATAAGGCACGATACTCTAACGGCTGACAATAAGGCTCTATATCGCCCTGATGACGTCCATCTCACAGACGTGGGATTATACATTTTCCTCGGGATATTAATAAAGCTCTTCTCTCTGTAGTTTTAAAAAAAAAAAAATCAAAAAAAAAAAAAAAGGTTTTTATATTAGGTGAGCCTGTCAGTTGTGGTGGCAAGAGGCGGCTGACTCTTGTGGCGGTCAGTCAGGGCTCAGAGAACGGATAGGGAGAGAGAAGAGTGATGTCCTAGTATTGGGGGAAGTGACACCTGCTAGGTGCCGACCTAGGGGTTACTCCCCCCTACGAATCGTAGGCCAAATAGCTCTACCAGCTTACAGCTCTCTCTCTCTGCCAATTTGGCTTGCGCAATCCGTGCCATGCTGCAAACACTGTGTAGGACCCTGGCCGTCTATTAGTAGGGGTTAAACTAGCTAGTTCATTGCCGCCACCAGTTTGTTAAGAACTTTATACAGTTCTTGGTTATTGTTATTATTAAAGTTGCCTAAGTTGGCATATTTAGATAGCCTAATTTAAGAGGTTTATTTTTGTAATAAACATGACCAGGACCGGTCTTTAGCCCAAAACCTGTTGTTGTGTGTTTATTGGTTTAATCACTCTAGGGTACATAAGACGTAATAGAAAGTTAATCTCTTATGGAAGTAGAGAGCCCTCTAGTGGGCCTGTAACAAAATTAAGGGATAACTGAGTTGAAGTGTGGAGGGTACTAGGTGTTAAATTGTTGCAAGTGTGGGGGCGGGTGTTTCTGCTTACCTTTATAGGTCCTGGCAGCAGTGGATCCGGCCCTCTTTTGTTCCTGGTTCCAGACTTCAAGGGAGTTTTTCCCCGCCCACCCGTCCCTGGATGAAGAGGTAGAGGCTCGTAATGGTAATGGTTAGGGTTCACCCTGGCGTGGGTAGGTTTATGTGAACTAGCCCTCTAAGCCCAGGTTTTAATTATAGCCTTCCACCTGTTTCAGGCGTGTTTTTACGACTCGTTTGGAGAGGTTGCCTTACTAGGCTGGTTGTTTATGCCCTAGCTGGTGGTCGGTCAGGGCCCAGAGAGTGGGCAGGGAGAGAGGAGTGATGCCCTAGGATGGGGGAGGTGACGCCCGCTAGGTGCCGACCTAGGGGTTACTCCCTCATAGTTGCAAAAGTTGGCATATTTACATAGCCTAATGTAAGAGGTTTTTTTTTTGTAATAAACGTTACCGTGACCGGTCTTTAGCCCAAAACCTGTGTGTTTATTGGTTTAATCATTCTAGGGTACATAAGAAGTAATAGGAAGTTTATCTCTCTTATGAAATGCTCTGTCAGAACCATGCAAGTTTAATTTTGGATTTGCTATCCCTTTAAGAAGCAGCAGTCTTAAGATTACTGTTTCTTAACCTCCCACCCCAGACAAGTAGGACTGTGACTGACAGCCAATCGTGCGAAAGCAGAGGGTGCCCCACTTTTGTTGTGCAATGATAGATATGGGTTGTGCGATGCTGCCACAATGAAGCCACAATCACAGGTGAATAGTTTCCCAAACTGGGAACCTGTCCTTCTGAAAATTAATAAATGGAGCTCATTATGATCAGCCATTGCGCATATTAAATGCATGCTTATACACCACTCATTCCTAGGGGTAGTTCCACTCCTACTGGGACACACCCACTACTACATGAACACATTCTTTTTAATCTCCTGGACCACAAACCTTCAATTGATTGGTCAAGAACCCTGATACATAAAATGTTATCTTTAAAGCCAAATATTTACACATGATAAAACATGGTGTATATCTAAATTGATTACTATCTTACATTGCTTAACCAGTATTGAGATCACTAATCTAGACTCTAACAAGTTCAATTATCAGGTTCCAAAAAGTCCAAATCATATCAGATTATTAATTAATGATTGTTCTCTTTATAAGAAAAATAATAAAAAATAAAAGAGACACAGTATTGCATGTAATTTTAAGGCTGTTTGTAGTTCATATGAAGACACCATACAAACCCATATTCTAAAAAACTCTAGATTGATTATGGTGAACTTTTGCAATAAGGGTCAATAGTAACTTTTTTGGTTTTCAAGAACACAGTGCTGGTCTTTTTCACATTCTGAAATCTTTATTTGGATTTTGCTGACATTTGAGATTTTTTAAGCATATCTAGCTTAGGCAAATTCATTATTTTATTACACTGGCAGACATAGGATGAGAGTCTT